>NW_010401847.1:0-22423 GCF_000710305.1 Buceros rhinoceros silvestris
ACTGGTTTGCCTTTGTATCATATATATATCGGTTCATAGTGTTATTAAAGTTTGTTTCAGTTTTTCCAAAAAGTACATCTGAGGTCTCACTAATTCTTTTTCTCCCTTCCCCTATCTCTGGTGGGATAGGGAAGGTATTATCGTGACCGGAACTTGGTTTTTTACCTCAGCCAAACCAGTGACACAGCCAGAGCAGGAGCTCCCTGGAGGAAATACTCTTGAAAACCTTCTTGAAACCACCTTAAATCTTCAGCAATTATTACTCAAACATGTTGTTGTGAAGGATGTGGGATCTCAGTCAGTCACCTTGTCTCATGTTGGGTGTTTTGCCCCTACAGAATGGCTGGGGGAATTTCTTGGTCCCCAAGGAATTAATGATACAAGGTAATTATATGTTTAAGAGGTTCCACTCTGATACACTGTTGCGAACAGTCAGGACGGACAAGGCGACAAAACAGCTTGTGTGCACACCAAGCCTTTATCGAAATGCAATTGCAACTGCGTAGCTTTCTCTCCTATCACAATGCTTTATATTCTTCTAGTACTTTGTTTATTATACGTACTTTACCTGGATTGGTTTCAAGTGCACTCTCCTCCAATCAGCTACTGACCAAGCCTCTCTGTCTCCTCCCAAACGACACACCTCCTGCTGCTGACTGACAGCAGGCTAATTCGGCTTCTTCCCGGGCCCTCTGGGGTCATGGCTACGATACACAGCCATTATAACACAAAAAAGGGGGAGTTTTGTGATTTTAGTTTAAATTCTGTTGTGTTTGCCGTATTTGAAACACCTCATAAAATAGACTCAAGATGCCACCAGTATTTTAAGTTTGTTTATACATGAATCTATGACTACTTTTCTAGGAAAACTAGAAATAACAATGTTCAGAATTAATTCTCCATTTCATGTCCTAGAAGCATTTAGCTTTCAATTTCAGCAAATCACTAAAGTTCCCCAATCCAGTCTTCACATAGCTCCACAGAAGCTATATATGTGCTCTCTGCACAAAAATAGACATGTAGGAGGCTTTGAGGAAGGCAATGGACATGAAAGGAGTTTCAGCGCATACTTTAATCCCAGCAAACTTGGTACACGCACATGTTTCTAGAAGGACACGGTCACATCTCTGCAGGTCTTTTACTTCAGATATTTTACTTTGCGTTAGTTCTTTGACCTAACAGTACTGCTGCATACTGACAAAAATTTTGAGCAATTTTAGTCCCAGTGCTAGTCAAGTACATAAATAACCATACAAAGCATGGAACGAGCAATTGAATTCCCTTTGTTGAAACGAGGAATTCTTAGATTATGTCTGAACTGAGAAGTTCTTTTCTGTTCCGATTATTTCCAGCCTGGTAGTAGCTTGTGATCCTAAGGCCAAATGCTTTGCCTCTCCCCACAGTGATCTCTGTGGTCTCCTCCCACAGAGACAGTAGATTCAAGCTGGCTATTAAGACCAATCTTTCACACAAAATATCACTAGACTGTGCACCAGCATTGTCTGGAAAATTGTGACTTAATACAGGAAAAACAGTACTAGGGACCATTTAACGGCTGAACATACACAGCAGTGTCAATTAAAGAGATGGGAGCTTTTAGAAGACTGATAAATTGGGCTAGTTTAAAGCTTTCCTGGACTAACACTCATTAATAACACCCTCCCTGATAATGGCTAGTTCTTATTATCAGTTATTATCACTATGTATTCAAAGTAGTCCTTAACAATCACAGTTGACACTAGCTGCCAAAATGTAATTCCAAGGACCTGTTGCCACCTAATTAGCTAGTGATGGCTATAGTCCTGGATGATCTTAGTGTCCACGGTGAAGGTAAGATGGATTTGAAGAGGATGTCTTCTCCCCACCCACCAAATCTGGGATCTTTCATAAGGCTAGTGAACTTCCAAACCTCAGCCTCCACTCCAGGCTACAGGCTGCCTGATCCTGGGGAGACTGCTACTTTTCCAGGCTATGGTAGGGTTCTTATCTTGCCGCTTACCGGTATCTTTTCTTGCTCATCTGCTGCTGCTTTTCCTGAAGCAAAAGAAGGCTTTTCCCGGTTCTCTAGATTGCATTTTTTCAATGAGAATTAATTGCCCATCGGTGTGCTGGTAATAGCTCTGGGGATGTTATTCTCAACCAGTGTTCATATTCTCAAGGACTTTGCTATTAACCCACGCTTAAATTGCACATCAAAGCAGGAGACACATGGCACCAAGATGAGCTGACCTCACAATTTCATACAACAAGTTGATAACAAGCCTAACAGGGCAGGATTGGAACTTCATGCTTTGTGTGAGGCTCAATAAGCATAAGGTCCATTGCTAGCAATGGTAGTGCCATTTTTACTGGGCTGTTGGGTAATGACATGTTTGTACAGTTGTGCTGTATTAGTGTGTTCCTGTTTGGGTGCAAATCAAGCCATTCTCGAAGTCTGCTTTGTGTGCTTCTACATTTACAGGTGCAATATGCCTCTGCTTTAGCCACAGGTGTTTTATTACCTAGCATATCTGCAGCACCAGGGATTAAGTTCTACCTAAGGCCAGGCAGCTTTGTTAAATTTACAGCTAGTTAAGAGCCCTGAGGAAAAGGAGCAGCTTCTCAGGCTGTGTTTACCAGCAGGGGAACCCTTGCACATGCTGATGGCATATTCTTCAGTGTTGACTAGGTCAGCTTCGGAAATAAAGCCAATCTAATTTCACATTTCTCTAGAAAATCCTGCAAAAAATCAAGTCTCAGTTCAAAACCCAACACTCTCCTCTAGGTTCTTCTACACCTTTGTTAAGCAGTGACAACTGCCTTCTGCCTCTCCTGTTACTCCCTACTAGGCAGAGGAACTATCATTGTCATCCTTGTACCCATTAGTTGGCTTCAAGGTATATTCCTGACTCCTCTGCCATGTTTCAATGCCATACACAAAGCTGATGCTGTACATACTCTTTTGTTACTGAAATTTTCGATAGCTGTTAAAGAAGAGAGTAATGAGCTGGTATTCTTTTTTTTTTTTTTTTTTAGCTACATATACTGCATGACAGTTATGCCACTTAAATTTCAAGTATTTGCTGGTTTTATCCAAGCATTTTCTCAGCCTCATGTATTTAAAACTCTGTGGTATGTCTTTACAGTGTGCAGCTGCTTCGGACAAAATCCAAGACATCTATTTAGGGTTCTAAAAATAGGTATTTAAATTTACCTAATTACAAAGTACTAGAAACACCACAGTACTGCGGCTATGTAACTCTGAAAGCAGCAGAAATTCCCTATGAAGGTTAATTTAAATTCTTTCATCAGATCACCCAGGCACAAACTACGTAGAGGAGCCAAGGCCATTGAACTCTTTCCTTTTGCTTATTTGCAGACTCTCTTTCTCTCTCCTTTGATTTCTACTTTCCCGGAAAAGAACAACCTGGCTTTCACACCCGAGGTTGAAAGCCTTTCTACACAAAGACTCTTCTATTGCCTACTTGCACACATCATGTGTGTTGTCTCATCACTGATTACTGTAGATAATATTTACATTTTCTTGGTTTTACACAAAGGACAGAGGATTTAATCTAATTAAGGATTTGTCCTCAGGGGAAGCCCTCTCCCATGCTGGTTTCCCAACAGACAGAAGTTATCTCCTGGCAGTTTTTAAGTCTAGGGTTCAGGCTCTGGAGCTCAATTTCTCTGAAGTTCAATCACACCCTGTTCTTAGTGGTCTTTTCTCCCCCAGGCAGATCATTATCATGAGGGACAATGAATCTCTTAGAAGTATCTAATTGTTTCCATCTGCTATACTGGGAACTCAGCCACCTTATTTCATCATTTTGCCTGGCCGAGTTGGTGGGTTCACATGACAATACTAAATATAGAAGTTGGGGGTAATAATTTTATTAGTTATATCATCAGATAGGATACATGATCCCAGTAAATTCAAGAACAGCTGCAAAAGGAACATGCTGCAAGAAGTCTTCCCATTAATCACAGAATGGTGACTTGCACGTTTTCCTTCCCTGATCAATGAATAGTCCATCATTATTGTCTCCTAATGAGTGTTAATAGGGATATCTTATTTGCTATTTTTTCTGCACTCTCCATAAAATGACACACCTTGGAAAACAATTAGTCTGATTTTAATAACATGTATATAAAAATTGTCTTGATTTAAAGTGGCAGTCCAGGAGAGATACTAGACCTTTCAAAGGAATAATGATAACACTCGCAAATATAATCCTTCCACTCACGTATTTCACTGGCATTAAACCTATTTCCTTTGTAATCAGGATTGTATCAGAATACTTTTCTGGTTTTGTTACGACACATCTTATATTAGCCAGTCTTTTCAGTATTCACAGAGATCTAGTGTCAACATTCAGTTCACGCCAGATGAAGGTAAATGGATTTTGGTGAGTTTCTCAGACGCTGATCTAATTAAACACTTGCTGTAGAAAATGAAAGTGACATATGTAACAGAGTATAGAGGTGTTTATGTAGTTTGCATAGCAATTTTCAGGTGTAAACCAACAATAATTAAAGTACTACATTGTTTGTTTACTCATTATAAAGCAGCAGGGCTCAGTTATATGTGAAGCAAAAGCAGACCTTCAGTTTAAATTACTCTTATGGAAGTTAAGTATTACTCAATAATGAATGTAGGGGGAAAAAACTCTGCTAAAACAATCCAGCTGGAAATTAAATAATTCAATTATCCTTTACAATAGCTGGGGCAAGACCAATTGTTAATGGCCACTGAATGAGAAGGTGGTCTTTTTCATTGGCTTTGCTGGTCATATTCCATTGCTCTTGCACTTTGTCACTGTTAAGGGAGACTGAGGTTGGTTGCTAGAAAGTAGCTAGGAGTTTAGGCAGAAGGGAGAGTATCTAGAGTCTCAGACTTAGGTCACAAACTGCCAGTCATGTCAAGGGGCCTGGGATGATCCAGCCATTACTGGTTGTAAAAGCAGCAGAGACAGGAAGCCAAAAGAGACTAATAAACTCTGTTTAGAAGGGACTAAATTGGTTTTAGTTCACTACCATATGGGACTCTCCTTTCTTTTAGACTCACAAAACCTTTTGCATATGCAGCAAAATCCAAGACTGTTAAGAAGCCGGCCATACTTCTTCATCTGTCAAATCTCCTCTTTCCCCTTACCTTCTCTGAGGCATATTTTTAGTGTGTCTCCATTAGGAATCCTACCTCTGTCCAGCACAGCATTTCACTCTCCAGGAATACATCGGGTTCACTTCCACTTACTAATCCAGAGCAGCTCTTTAGGACGTCTGTCCTTCTCTCCATCCTATGCAATAATTTGTCACTAGTTAATTTGTTCTCCTTTAGGGCTAACGATGCGACTCTATCCTTCCTTTTGTCTTATGAATTACATTAATTGCTGAATGACATGGTGCCCAGTTGTCCCAGAAACATTCATCTTTTATACCGTGCAGTCCTCAAATAAAACCGAACAGTCTACATAAAAAACCTGATCTAGAATTCTCCATTAGCTTTTTTACATCCATAAGTGCTTTGTCTTCTGTAGGTTGCCCTTGTAGAAACAATTTCGCATTTACATCTGTTGCTTCTTTCCTTTTAGAAAATCTGTTCCCATGCTGATTCCTGAAATATTTCCTGAAATATTTGAGTTGGGCTATGCACACAGCCAACAAATCTGGGCTCTGAAACCCTGCATTCACAGATGGTTATCTTCATTGCCTGGCTTATTCATTTCTCCAAATCTCCTTCAGTTTGACTGATAAACACATCAAGAAGAAAAGTTAGGAATAAATTTTCCACACATTATTTAATGATAATATTATTATTTAATATATTTATTTAATAATGGCTTTTTGCAGTAGACTGTCTAACATAACCTGGACTCGTAAACATTATCATCCCTTCTTTTAGCATAAAATACAGATGTAATTTATTTTTGTTCCTCTGCACATCAGTCTAAATTTAATATAGACTCTGATCTCTTGGAGCACTTCCTCGAGATATTCTAGATGCTTCTTTCAAGTGGTGCTAGATAGAAGCAAATCACTAAAATATGCAGCTGTATACCCTTCATATCTCTTCAAAGAATATCCATTAATCAATGAAATGCTATTGAAGTGCCTTGTAATCCAAATGAAAGGACAGTAAATAAAGAGTTCCCTTTCCTAAATCTCCAAGTTTTAGATGCTGCATTAATTTGACATATGAGAAAAAGGAACCTACAAATAATCTGTCCCTAAATTCGGAGTTCAGGACCTCCAATCTAGTCAATTATTTGTCTGTAAACTTGGACATTCTATCTGAGGGTGTCTCCATCTTCTTAGTACATTTATATATTAAGGTTTATTGAGACATGACTGTTTCATACTTTAGTGCTCCATACCCCTCTAGGTTTTCATAATGCTACTGATGTTTAAGTTTGTTTTCCTGAGATGTCAAGTTAGCAGACACTTAAAAATCCTTCAGGACTTTTTCCTATGATTTTTGAGCTCTGGTTTTCTAATCCCTGCTCCTCAAAATGGTATCATACCTGCTTCAGGTACAGGTTCCTAAGACTGGGCTGTATCTCCTTCATGACTTCTACAACACTTTAGAGCTTCCTGGAGCTTTCATTTCTCCAAGGTTTTCCTCAACCTTTTTTTTTTTTCTTTTTTTGATGATGCCAAGTGGAGTTGACACTTGCTGTCCAAAATTCAAATAACAAAAAGTTTTAGCATGCTTACACCTATTCTTATATAGACCAGAAATAGCTTCTGCTTGTGCATGTTGATCCTGTATAAAAAAAAAGGTTCAGTGATTTTAATTTATTTACTTTTTTTCATATGTTTCTGTTTGAAGGAAAATCAGATGATCTTTATGAGTTTTTGGGAGAGAAGGAGGCTCAGAGTGGAGGGTATGGCGTGTGTATGTTCCCAACATAACTATACCGTGAAAGTTTTCAATCTGATTACTTAGAGCGTTCTTTTGGTGCTCCACACCACTTAAGAGTACCTCAACCTATTTGTGATTTATGTCTCACTTTTAGCTATATTCGCTACAGATTATTTTCATACTGCAGTAACAGCTCTGTCTGAAAACTATGAGAGAAGAAGAGTGGAGGAAGTTTTTGTTTCTGGGGCTGCTTTCTAGGGCTCAAAATAATTTCAGAACATCTATCAATACAAGCATGTGATGGGTGATGAAATCTTTTACTTGAATCAGTTTCAGTTTCCTTTTTTCCCTGTATGCTACAAAGAAACAAGTTTATGTCCTGCAGGAATTGTTTACTTACCAATTTTTGTATCTTATCATTGTGATGATTCTTCATTAAATCATTATACTTGTAGAAGAGATTCCTATTTTATACCCCATTTTTAACAGATTTTATTCATGGTATAAGTATTTGTTTTTTCATCACCTTGAACTGTCATAGTTTGAAGGGAGTAATCTTCACCTTAAAACCCTTCTGCTTGTAGTGTTTGATTGCACAGATATTTCTGCTTCTGATTTTTTACCTTAAAGGACTTTTTTTACGTCCTTACCCCTGTGTCTTACCCTTTTCCAGGTGTTCCCGTATTCCCTGAAAAGATCTTGATTTAATTTTGTTTGAATTTTATTTCAATCACCATACAAAGACAATTTCTCTACTAAAGGCAGGAAAATAATGTCCTAAAAAACAAGTCCCTAGGGAGATCTGTAAATTGCAATCGTCTGCTTATAATATCACAGACTTATTAAGCTAAGTATTTCAGTAGTGAATAATGTACTCCAGTCTTCAGGCATGCAACCCAATTTTTTATTTCTCTCTTGGTTTAAGTCATTCACAAGAATCTGCTGACTGAATTCTGTTTCTACTAACTTGCCATTCAGTTATAAGAAAAAAATGTCATTGTACTTGTGCAAAAAAATGTCTTCTTGGGTGGTGCAATGTAATCTTTGATTTCCTAACAAAAATATCCTTATATATATACAGCAAAAGCAAATAAACAATACAATAAAAAACTAGATGCTCCACTATACTACGGTTTCAGCAACACTCCAGAATATTAAAGAGAAATATTATAAGGGTTCAGTTCTGGTTTAACGAGAGACTTCTTGTAAAAAAGTGGTGGACTAGCATTATATAAATGGGCTACTACAAAGCAAAGCCAATCAGGAATATGTCTCTATAGACTGGCTTTCTGATGGTGCCCACAACATAATTAAAGAACTGGTGATGGTGTCTGGTTAGTGACAACCAGCTTCATTTCCTTCCTTTTCTCCTTTGTTCTCACTGAATTACTCTCATAATTACTGATCTATTTTCCCAAAGTCAATCCTTACCTATTGCTTATTAATAACTTTTTGGCCACTGTGACACTGTAGATGTCACAATATTACACAGTTCTTGTTACTCTCTCTATACGTTTCTTAGATTTAAATGGATGCTGAAGTAATTTATGCAAAGTCAGTAACAAAATGGAAGGGAAGGAGGCAAAGAGATATCATAACGGAGAGACGAGTGAGTAATCGAGAGTAGGACATTAAATCTTAATTAAATAACCCAATAGACAGCAAAGAAACTTGGGCACAACTAAACTTTTCTTGTGGTCTTTCTTAATTAGCCTTGTATTGAATATTAAAATGTTCATAATATAAAACCTAAAAAAACCTTAATTAAATACTCATACATATTTATCTACATGTGTGTACATGTGTGTGTGTGTATTTACCTTATTACTCACAAAATCCATGTGCTCCGTAATAGCCTCTGTCAATTTTAATTCCTCTTGTCTTGAGTGAGGCATCATTCAGTATTTTCATCAGTGACTTGCTTGACTAAGTACAGGGTGTTCTTATTAATTGTTCCAAAGAGCTTAAGCCAACACGGGTAGCCAATATGCTGCTGTATTGAAAGAGAATTCAAAATAATTTTGAGAAATTGAAGAAACGATTGGATTAAATTCAACGCAAGCAAGTGCCAAGTGATTAATCATCTGCATAAACTTGTTTCAAAGGCATCTGGTTAGGTAATAGTTTTGTATAAAAAGATGGAGGGGTTGTTGTAGTTCAGGATCAGGACATGAGTCAAAATGCTGGCAAAAAAAAAAAATGCAACCAAAACAAACTGCAATGACAACAACAACAACAACAACAACAAAAAGAATCCCAGAGGTTGCAATGAGATATATAAATCGCAACATTGCCTGTGAGATACATGTAGTAATTTTTTTCCTCTACTTGTTATTGGTAGGCTCAGGGCTGGAACATTTGGTCCAGAGAGTATAGGGGAGAGCAATCAGAATGATTAGAGGTCTAGAAAACACGACCTATGAGAAAATATTGAAACAATCGGTATTGTTTAGCCTGAGGAAGACAGGGGTGGATTGAGATAGCCTTCAAAAACATAAAAGGGTGCCGTTGGGAAGAAAAGAATAATCTATTTATGACTACAGTGGATAGAACAAGTAACAATGGGTTTTGGCCTCAAAAAAAGTGTCAATTTAGATTTAGGAAAAATTGTTTCAAGGTAATATTAGTCAAGTTTCTTGTGAGAGTGTGGCATCTCATCACTTTATTTTCTCTCTTGAGCTGAACTAACATTTGTAAGAAATAACAAATGGAAAGTTGCTGCTGTCTGGGGTATTAAAAGGAATAGGTGACCTACTGAAGTTCCTTCAAGCACTGTGAATACAGGGTTGCAAGATGATTATTTTTCTTTTTACATGCTTGTGATGTTATTTCTTTGAATATAATAGATATAACATGTAGAGATGTTTTTAGTAGAGCAGTAGAGCTTTATAAAGTACTGCTGTGGGACAAGTAAATGACAGCAGTATTTCTTTTTCTTTTTTTTTCTTTTTTTTTTTTTTTTTGGCCAGATAGATATGAGTGAAGTTTGCTCGGTGTCATACCTCTTAAAAATCTAAACATCAGGGTGCATCCGCAAGGCTGGATAATTCAGACATTAATGCACAACACTAGAGCACTTAGAACTTTAAATAAAAAAGAATTTACAGGAAAGAAGCATCAAGCCAATACTTCCTTATCTCATGAGTTTTCAAGTTTTTTTGAACTTCTTGAAAGTTCACAAGCCTTTGAGCTGGGCTTACATAGCTCCAGTTAAGTCGCTGCTGTGTTTTGCATCTCGAAATCCATTCAACTGCTAACTGCAACTAGCTTGATAAACTGAGCTGTTTATTTGTTGGAATTTTATGCATTTGACCAGTTTTGCATTTTTAATGAAATGCCTATGGCTTAACACAGCAGAAAAAAATAAAGTGAATGGTACTGATTCTCATACTGTTTACATCCATTTGTATTTGAACTAACTTCACAAACATCAGTGGAATTTCATCTGGATTACACTAAGAAAACCAACTGAGAATGAGGCACACTTTTTATAACAAGACAAATCTATATTTACTTTCTAAAAAGGCTTCATTTCCAAATGTTTTAAATACACAGTTAAACACCAAGTTAATAGCACACAGCATTGTTCTCCCAAGCCCTGTCTCAATTTTTTTACTCTGATTAGCTAGCAATTTGTACAATTACACCTAAATGGATGCAATGCTGATTTCACTGCTTATTTTATTATAGCACTAAAGCAGGTACAGAACTATCTGCAATGCTTGTTTACAATATTACTCATAAACAATTTTTTTACATGCTCTATTTCAATTTCCCTGCTTGATTAGCTACCATACTGCACTAAAACACTCAAGTTAAAAGGAAAAGCTAATTGCTCTGAGTTATTCAGATCATTTACATGCATCAGGATTTATTGGTGCTAATGAAGCTCCAGAACAGGATAACTTCTCTCTTACAGCCTTTTTTGCCTTTCCACTTAATAATAAAATACTTTAAAAATGTCAACATTAGAAGGTGCTTTTAGACCTGTAGAGGAACTGATCAATCTGACAGTACAGTGAAAAATCCACTGAAATCAGTGGAATTCTAGGAACTCTAGCTGAAAATATATTTCAGTTCTAATTATTTAAAGAAAAGTATGCAGTTACAGAAAAAATATCCTCTCCCAATTTCAGCAAATGAGTTGCTTTCTTAGCAAAATTAATCTGATTTTGATGCAAATCAGACCTAATTGAAGAGCGTTCTGGCCCGTGGCTCAATTTTACAGTGGGAATGACAAATTTGGGGATTACATTGTTTTTTCCTTTTCTTTCGATTTTTTTTCACACAGAAAGAAGCCAAGTTGGAAATGTTAAAAGAAGAGCTCATTAATATAATTCTAACATAGTATATTTGCTGTAGTTTGAAATATCCCCTGATAATAGTTTGTTCACTTCAACATAGGCTAATTTTCTGCCTAATGGTTCTTTCTTTTCCCTGCATTGCCTGATGTGCAACATCCTGCAATGTGCAACATATTCCTTCTGCTGTGCAATTCCACCTTCGTTCAAGAGAAAGAACATAAGCCTCCCACCACCACAGCACAGATGCTGGTTTGAAAAGACAAGGCTTCTGAGCCTGGAAAGATAAAGGTCAGGGAAAACACAGAAATCAGGTCTTGGACAAATAACCCAATCACTGAGAAATTGTGATAAAAGTTTGTACCAGTCAGTCTTGCAAGACAAGGCTACTTGTGAATCCACAGTCTAAAAATACACACAAATGTGTGTATATTTTCTAAATGTTTCAGTTTGCCAGAGCAAAGCACATCTCAGATGTGGAATCCAGATGTAATGAGGGAGGAAAACAAGAACAAAGTCCAAAAACATTTAGGAGCTGATCTACCTCTGAGGTGCTCTGCAAGGAAATGGGGAGGCCACCATCTGCACTTGCCTGGGTGGTGTGAGACCTGACATCTAGAATAATCTTGGGCTGATGAGGTTAAAAGCCGTAACTGCCTGAAAACTGTCCCATCTGTCAGGTGTAGCTACATTCTACTTTTCCTACTGAAGTTGGAATGACATGGTTCAAAGTTTTAGCAACCAGGTCCAGAAAAAACAAGAGGGAATTTTACTTTTGACCAGGATCTGGCTGTGATGGAGTTAATGTTCTTCACAGAAGACCTTATGGTGCTGTGGTTTGGATCTGTGACCAAAACAGTGTTAACACACAAGTGTTTTTGGCTATTACTGAGCAGTGCTTGCACACTATCATGGCATTTTCTTTTTCTCACGCTGCCCTCATCCCCGAGAAAATCTATGTAGGTTATTTTTTTATCCTTCCTTTTCCCAGTCTGCCCCCCAAGCAAGTAGGCTGTGGGTGGGCAAGAAGTTGGGAGTGGACACAACTAGGACAGCTGACTGGAATTGATCAATGGGATATTTCATACCGTGTGATGTCATACTCAGCAATAAAAGCCAGAAGATGAAGGAGGAAGGCGTGATGTTTGGAGCTATGACCATTGTTTTCCCAACTGCTATATGTGATGAAGCCCTCCTTTCCTGGAAATGGCTAAACATCTGCCCACTGATGGCAACTAGTGAATGAATTCTTTGTTTTGCTTTGCTTGCACATACAGTTTTTGCTTTCCCAACTAAACTGTCTTTGTCACAACTCACAAGATTTTTCTCACGTTCGTTCTCCTGATTCCCTTCCCCATCCTGCTGGGGAAGAGACTTGTGGGCAGTGGTGCGGGGGCTTAGCTGCTGGCTAGGGTCAACCCACCCCACCATAATTTTGTAGCCAAATCTTGAGGGCTGAGCTGAATTTGAGAAGGATGAAATACTTCTCCACACTGGCGTGAAGCAGATAAATTCCTTAAGGATCACACAGATCACTGACAGTGTTTTAAGTCCAAGAAAAAGGAAAACAGGATTGTTATAACACAAATTTTAAGAGTTTTAAGCCATTGGCCAGATACCAATTGGCTTTTTAAAACACTTGCACTCAGCAAGCTGAAAGTTGTTCTTCAAATAAAGAGACTAGAGTATTTTTTTTCTCTGCTTTATTCATAAGTAGAATATGTCCTCGAAATGTCAAAGTCACTGGAAAACAGCAAATATAAATTCACAAATGATTTTTTTCAAAATTAGAACACAGAAGTTATCCTCTTGAGATTGTCAGGGATATTTCTTAGAAAATGTATGAGATGGGATGCATGTATAAGAAAAGAAATATACTTTGGTATGCAGATGATATCATGTTCATTAAGAGTTCATAGGACTCAACCATGTTACTTGTACATTGGCAGGAATAACCCTATCAGTAATTAAGCCCTAGAAAAAATATCACAGATGAATCCATTGTCCATCCACAGTTTACACTTATATGAGCTCAGAAATACCTCTTACTTCACTCAGACAGACCAAATGTCAGTGGTTTCCCAAAGTTTTAAAGCTTTTGGGGAGAAATATTACATTGGTATTAGAAATTAATGTGATAAGCAAGTAGTTTCAGTAAATTACATGGTGTTAAGATCTCAACAGTTAAGCAAGGAAGACCAAACCAAGACCATGCCCTGTTATTAATTTGTACCCAGAATGAAACTTTACAGTTTTAAAATATTGCAGAATAATACTTGTCAAGTAAATTAAATTAAATTGTATTTGGAACATTTACTTTTTTCAGTTTGTCAGCCTTTTTACTTATGTTAAAATATGATTATTTTTTAAAAATTCTTTAATAAAACTAAATAACAATATTCTAAGCAAAGAGTAGTTACAGATGATGTGATAAAAATATTACAAGAAATAAGCTATGGCCTCTATTACAGGGAATATCAAAGTAGATACTCTAATTGTCCCTTCAACTTTCAAAAAAATAATTATTTTATAAATCTCTAAGAAAATGTAAAAGGAGATTAATGTTTCAGTATGTGATATAGTTGACTGTTTCAGGAAGCACACAGATAATCACACAAGAAAACAACGGAAGCTGATATTATTTGTCAAGTAATTTATCAAGGGTTGTGCAAAGCAACAAATTCGATCTGCCAGTTTTATGAAAACTAGAGCCAGATGTAAACACAATGCAGTAATGCAAAGACACTAAGTGTCAATAAGATAAGATGAAGAGAAGAATATAAGTAGAGTACTTGACTCTGTGCTACTACCTGATGTTAGTCATACAGGGATTTGAACTTCCTGGAATCCGGGCTTTGTTCACCAAATGTGGAACTAAGACTTGGAAAGTAAAGACATGCAAACCCCTTCTCTATACCCTAAAAACAGGGAAATTTTTCACATATTAAAATAATAATAAAAAGATTGCAGTGAAAATACCTAAAATCCTCAAAGATTTTTGAATTTTTCGTGTTCATATCCAAAGTGATCATGAGTACGTATGCTTATACCGAGAGAATCAAAAGTCTAACAGGGAATACTATCAAAAGACGTGTGAAAATGAACTGACAGCAAGCTCAGATAAGCTTGGGAAGGAAAATCTGGAATGTATTGCAGGACTGGGTGTCACAAAAAGAACTTGCCTAGATGTTGTAATAGCACTTTACAAATGGCACACATCCAAAAGCAGGGTTGTATTTGAGAACAGGCCTCTTCATTTTTTCATTTTTCACAAAGTTTGTAAATAAGAAAAGAATAATAGAGTTTTTTTCTATTAATAACCCAAATAGTATAGAAGACTATATGCATGCTGCTGGGCTATTTCAGCACCATAGGATAGAAACAGTGTTATTCTAGAATCTGTTTCAGGGCCTTTGTTTCAACATCCAATTTATTCTTCAAACAGAACAAATCCAGAGAGAATAGAAATCAATACAGTTTCCTTATTTAAAAAAAAAAAAAAAAGTTGCAGTCTCTGCAAGCACTTTTCCACTTGTTTGTTTTTCATATGTCCTCTCAAAATAATACCCTACTTGAAGAGTTTATACCTCTGACAGACAATGATCAGTTAATCTACTTTTGGGCTATTTCACCGTGCCTGAGAAGGTATGACCACGATGCAAATAAATGAAAAGGTGTGGTTTTAACTTTCAGTGTCTTATCTGCATTACGTAGTTTAAGCTAAATTAAGAAAGAACTATTATTTCAAGCTTATAGAATTCTTAAGCATTAAAGACAGAATCCAAATACAGAAAAGATATTTTAAGTTAACTCTAGCCCTCAATCCCAGCGGTTCATTCCCTAGTGTACATTTTCTCACTGTTTGTTCGTTTTAATTCAAACAGTCCAAAACATGATAGGTTTCCAAAAGAAACAATAAAAAATGTAGAGTTGCCTTCCTTTCTTAACGAAAATTACTGGATGGTAAAATGCATCTCCATGTATCACAGAGTCAGCTGGCTATGCACCAGTAATATAGTGATTAGGAATATTTCAAAATGAAGGGAATAATGTGAAAGAGCATATTGTTGTACATATCCTGATACCAGTGAGAGGTCCAGTTCAGTTGATCAAAATGGTTCTTATGCTACTTGATTCTTTTGTCCTTATTTGAACTTAGAGGATAATTTTTCCCATCTCTGCAAAAAATTTCTGTGATTATCTCTCAGTGCCTCCCCACCATTTACTTAGTACGAAATCACAGCTGACAGCAGGCAAGAGAATCTCTCTACTCCTGGCATCTAGATGCTGATGTAGAGCTACATTATCCTCTGACTGGAGAACATCTTTTTAGAGAAAGAGTATGCCATTTCTTAAAAGTTCTTGAAAGTCTTGTTTAGTTACAGGTCACTGAGAAGTAGCAGGAACTCCAACATGTCTGGCAAAGAGCTGTCAGAGGCTTCTCAGCATGATTCAGTGCACAGAACGTGTGTCTTAAGGGCCTGGTGCTGCTTGTCTGGTATTAGATGCTGTTGAATATGATTGATGTGGGAAACTGATAAATGGCTGCGAAAATGAACACTTTTGAAAGATCTTGTCCAATTCATTGACACCCAGTCAGTTAAGTCACTGGTAACAATCTGTCTAAAGATGGAGAAGGACACAGCACAAATATGCAGAACTTATATTCTTTGTACATTTAATCTGGAAAAAACAAAGAAAAGAAAGCTTTCAGGATGTAATGCAATATTATTATTCTACAGGAACATAACAGATTTCCTTTTGATCTTTATCATTGTTATTATAGTGAAGGAGAGGGAGCAAAGGAGTGTGAAGGTTTTAGTTGTTTAAAGACAAGTGCTTTTAATAATCTTTTAAAATGTTGAAATTCTAAAAAATGTTGGAAAATAATGATCCAAAAAGAGGCAAAATATACATAGGAAATAATTCTAAAAAATTGTTAAATGTTTTGTCAAGAGTAGTCAAGCCAACATAGCCAGCAGAGTAGCAGAAACTAAAAGAAATATAAGGCTATAGATGCTCTGAAGCAAATTGGATCTGCATTGTTTTGCCTAATTGTAGATTCAACACCACTTTACTAAAATAATTGAAAACTCTGGTATTATTTTCTTTTAAATGGAAGAAAACAGAAGGTTAGGAGAGCTACTGTGTTTTAATAAATATCCTGTGTAACAGAATAATGCAACTACTATGGAAACTAAGTCAGTTATTTTTGACATTCAATTCAATATATTTGTATTAATTTTATATTTACAGTTCACTGATTATAATTCATATTTATAGTCCACTAATTTGTAAGTTTATATTGACAATAAAGAATTGCATAAGACGGTGTTTTGAAGATGGGAAAACTAGACACCTGGCAATGAAGTAGAAGAATGATGGATTTTATGAAATTATGACTGTGTTATCCGAATGCTATTCTGAAAAAAACTGGCAGTAATAGACGGTACTGGCTTGGATTGCTGAGACTTTCAAAGGTGACACTAGGATTAGGCTCAAGTGCCCATTGACATCCATATGACAAATTTTTTCACCTTCTTTTGAAATTTTTGTTATTTACAGTCAACTTTATGCAAGAAATAACTGAAATAAATTAAGCATTCCATGAGCACGTTTCAGGAAGATGGCATTCCCTTGATTTTTTTTCTCTATATGACCAGAAAGAATTATGGTATTTTCCTAATTTGCAGGGTTTCTGATGAACAGCTTTCTTAGCAGTACAGTATGTAGAAATACTTTTTCAGAATTAGAATGATTTTATTCCTGCTTAGCCTAACTGTTAACAGAACAAAGACCAAACGCATGGCCAAGTCAGCAGAATAACAGTCTGGTGCCAGTTTACCGTGCCCAGATCTCAAATTCCTATGAATTTTCTACTTTCCTTTTCCACTAGGCATCATGAATATAAGCTCGTATTTCAGAACTAGCCATGTTAGAGTCATTCCACAGTTAGTAGAAAAAAAAATTGTTTTGATAAAATACGTTAATCTCTCCTTTTGAATAAGATGAATTTTCCCTTGAGTTTTTCTGCTGATGCTCTCCCTTGACCATAATATGAGCCTTTTGTGACTATTTCGTACACAGAAATGTCTGTTTTGTCAGATGAGTATGTCCTACCCTGATCCAAAAGAACTGCAGTTTCTAGATGCCTAGATATAATAGTGTTTTCAGGAATCAGGTGAAAATATGACCCCATCCTTCCTCTCCAGGCCACTCTCCCTGATCCTACTAGATGTTTCTGGCCACAGTTTTCTATATCATTTTGCTGCTGATCTCTGTGTGGACAATACAGGATGCATTCAGAAAGACCCTCAAAAGCAGGTCATATGTTCTGTCAGTACAGAGGATGGAACCAGAGCAGGTGGAAGAGTAAGGAAAATGGTTATCTTATGCAGAAATTTAAATACGTTTGAGAACAGTAAGTACTTAAGTACATTACTTTCATTTCAAAAAATAGTTTAAAAATAGATTTTTTTTAAAATCTATTTTTGTTGCAACTATTCGAGGTGTTTCTTAGAGAGCAAGCTTTCTGGAATCTCTGAGTAATACTTAATGAAAATAATAAATGATATACAATAATTTCAGTGAAATATCATAGAGTGATAGAACAGTTTGGATTGCAAGGGACTTTCGAAGATCATCTGATCCAACCCTTCTGCCATGGGCAGGAACATCTTGTGCTAGATCAGGTTGCTCGAAGCTCCATCCATCATGACCTCAAACACTTCCAATGACGGGGCAATGACGGCTTCTGTGGGAAATCTGGTGCCTCACCACCCTCATGGTAAAAAAATTTCTTCCTTATATCTAGTCGGAATCTCCCCTCTTTTTGTTTAAAAACATTATGCCTTGTCCTGTCACAACAGGACTCTCCCCATCTTTCTTATAGGCCCCTCTTAAGTAATGAAAGGCTGCATCAAAACCCAAGGCTTTAGTCATTCTGTCCTTTCCAGGTAGGGGAGGTAGAAAGACGTGCCATGAGTAGCTAGTGCCGCCTTTTATTGAATTCTCTGCTTCCTAGGGAGATTTCAGTAGAACAGCAGTGCTTATCTCCAACAAACAATGAATTTTTGCCAGGGGTATGAACTGTTTTGCTAAATTAAGGATCACAGGAAGGGTGCGTGTAATAGCTGTGCTTTCTGTCCTGGTGAAAGTGAATTCCTCTGTGGAAGCAAACTGCTTGGGAAGTCCCTGGGCCTACTCCTCCTGGGTCAGAAGCCTGGAAAATTAAAAAGCTGTATCTACTGCTATGTAATGGAGATTAAGTCGTTCAGTGTACATAACTGTTTGCCAGTGCTGAGATGCAGAATGAGGGCGTATCATTGCTGCTTGAGTGCCCTCTAATTTACTGTGACAAGTATTGTTTGTGTGACCTCAGGATGCTTCTCACTGTAGGTTATTCACCAAGGTGTCCAGAATGAGCACCCCTGAGGTGTTACTCCCTGATCTAACAGTGACGGTCTTTCTATACCCACTCAGGAAACTTATAATTTGCCTGCAGACCCACAAGCACTTTTGAAACAGTTCCTACAGGACAGATGGGCACAACCCCTAGGTCCAAATTCCAAATACATATCATGCACCAGAGGGAAAACTGCATTTCTGAGATTTTTTTAAAATAAAGCTCCCCTAAAATACAAATCACTGAAGAAAATCCTGACTCCCATCTTTTTTTTTCCTGGGAATCTCAGGAAGCAGTATCCTAGGTTTTGACAGACTTAAACTATCTCTAATGCTCCCTGACTTACAGGGTCTCTCTTGCCCTTTCCAGCTGTTCTCTGATTATTCTCAATGCTCTACTGCTGCTCTCAGCTACTCACCCTCATCCTTTGTGACAGACCTTCTATCATTGATGCTGTGATTTTCTGCTATGTCTTTTTTCACCTTTGTGCCTTTCTCTCCACCCTCAGTCTCAAGGACTAAGCTTCTCTCTCAGATTCTATCAGCAGGGATTTAAGGTTGGGCTTCAAAGAAAATTATGCTCAGATGAAGCTGATGCATCACTTAAGCTCTTAACACAGACTAAATCCTACATATGTGTAAAAAGACTTTCCCCCACACTACCAAATGGAACTTTTAGTAAGCACTGAAAGGGGTAAGTTTAATGAATAGCGTAAGTAAAGCAGCAAAAATTACATGGTTTTTTTTCAAAGTGCCACAAAACAATGGCAAGCTAATCTTTAATGCATTGTCCAAAAACCTCAAAATCTCCTAGAAGACGTGTCTTCCATTTGTTGCAAATTTTTGAAGTATTTTTTTTCTTTTGGCAACTTCTGCAAGCCAGGAAAGGAATCAATATTTCCTACTCTTTAACCAGCCTTTCCAAATTCTCTACATTGACATGATCAGGTTGTTTCCTCAGCTGTAGTTTCCAAATATTGAGGAGCAAAGCTGCCCCACAAAATGGTTATTACTGTGGAACAGGCTGGGCCTAGGGTTATGTTAAAAATACCATAGGGAATTTGATTTGTTTGAAACAATTTATGTTTGAAAACATAAGTAATAGTAGCTTTGTTTACTGTGCAAGGTGTCGTGTCCAATCAGTATCAATGATAATTTTAGGGCTGCTACAGGAAAGAAGGGTTTCTTACACGTGTGTATCTTTATGGCTGCTAGCTACAAGCTCAGTTTATTTCCCTTGTAGGTATCTACCCTACCTGTGCATGAAATTTCTTCAAAAAAGAGGCAGACTTTTTTTTTTTTTTTTTTTTATTGACCTACTTTAGCTCTTAGGAAAATGAGCAACTTTCTCTAAACACCCTATTGCCTGTCTCCTGAAAACCTGTTCTTACATCTGCTAGACTTCATCCAATTTTTTTTTTCTGTGCTTTGGATGACTGCTGAAGTTTGTGATCATAAGATCAAATAAAGTCATCCACAGATGCAGAGTATTTCTTTTTTTTTTTATCCCTACTTTGAAGATGTTTGTAATACGGTATTACATACTTACAATTGACACTTGTAGTGTGCACAGAAACATAAAAGGTAACAGTGGCTCCCTGTTAGACAGTTTTTTAGATTTAATTACTCTTTTTTTAAAAAGCAGTATTTTTGAGAGTCATTTTTAGGTTGTGAACCTGACAGCACAGTATTTCATTTGTCTGACCAAAATTTCACATGGCTGACATGGAATTCTTAATCTATCATGTTAGCCAATGTCAGTGGTAGTAAAGAAAGGACAACACAGAGTCAAAATTTAATTTAAAATCTGCTAGAAATTCGAGCTCTGCCAGACATCTGGGGAAAATAAACGACCCCTGGGTATGGTTGACAGGCAACAGGTTCTCCTTGTCCTGGAGCCTTGGACCATGCTTGTATACTCATACAAGCTGTTACCATCAGAGATATCAGAGATTTACTTTTCCAAGCAGTGTAAATGAGGTTTTCTCCCATATTGTTTGCTTGATTCCATTTTAAGCTTCATATATCCACTGATACATAACTAGACTTCAACTACAGAGCAAGTTAATTAGAGTGCAGTTGTCTTTTACTAGGAATTGTAATATTTCAGGATATCTGGTCAAAAGCTATACTTATTTTAGTACAGATGCTCCCCTGGATAATAGATCTTGATTCTTTAAATTCAAATGGTTATAGATTGCTTTTTTGTATGAGAACTTTAGGTCACAAGATTACACAAGGAATGCAGATTAAACGATGAATGTTATTCCAGGTACTTAGCATAATGGTATAAGGAACATGCTATTTTTAAAATGGAAATGATCTATAATTACTAAAAAAGTAGATAAGAAGATAAGTGCAAAAATGTAGCAGAATTTCTGATTCAGAATAATTTAGTTCACTTTATCTTGCTGCCTTGAGGTCCATTAAATAAAATCACACATTGTTCAGTTTTGCCATTTTAGGGTAGTTACATATTGGGAGGAGTCCTGACAAAGGCAAAACCAGTGTAAATAAGAGCCATTGCTAAGCTCTCAGGAAATTCCACAAAACTGATGAAAAAATAATTTTTTTCCTGAGCTCCAGTTTCTGTCTTTACTACCCACAGAACAGATTTAGTATCCTTCAAGTTCATTGTTTCCTTTTTCGGCTCCTCCCCAACATTTGTCTCATTGAATAAACTACCCTTGAATTCATTCTTGTTTTTTCTGTCTTTTGTCAGCTTCAGTCTGTCCACAAAAGTTAGTGTACTTCTGAACTTTGGCATCTTTTCTAGTCCACGTGCTTGAAACTTCTCCTCTGTTCTCAAATCCCGTCTCTATCTAGAGAGATCATTTAAACTTCCTTTGTTAATTTGACTCTTTCTTCTTGTGTGTACTGAAAATCATTTACTTCCTTCAGATTTTCCTCTATCATATTCTTCCATGTATTTGTCTGGGCTGTAAAGCTTGACTCTAATTATGAAGCAGTATTTTTCTGTGCATCCAGCCTACTTTACAATCCCTATTTACGCAACTATTCCACTTGTTTTTTTAAACATCCAAACCTGACAGAGTAAAACCACAAAACAACAAAGGCCAGCATTTATGACCTTTACTTGAATTATAAATGAGCGTTAAGTATGTTTGATAGTAGTTTTTTCATTTAAATTGCACAATAGAATCTGAGAAAGCAAGGCATAAACAAAGAAGGAAAGCAGTGCAGCTCTTAATTCTGGTAGCTAAGGGAAAGGAGAACAAAATATATGCCGGTTTCCTCAGACAGATAACTGAACTTTTACTGCATTCTGGAAGAAAACAGGAGACAGAGTATAGACAGAATATATTTCTGCATCCGTGGGCTTGAGCAAATCATCATGGGGTTTGTGTTCAGCTTTGATAAGAAATTAAATACGAGAATCAGAAGTCTAACAGGAAGCAGGCAAATTTTCTGTCCCGTTTCACACAGCTCTCTTGCCATGAGCTCACGTCCTTAGGTATTGTCCTTGCTGCCTCCCTGCCTTGCAATAGGCTGCAGGTGACCAGTACCCCATGGAGGTGAAGACCCCACTGACTATGGGCAATTCTGTACAGAAATCCAGTTATGAGACAGCACTTTTATTTTCTCCTGAAAATAAAAAAGAAAAACAGAGTTCTTTAGAAAGGCTTAAACACGTATACCAAATGATCTCAAAATGAAGAATAAGTATTATCATTAATTATGATTTGTTAAAGTTGCATATGTGATAAAGATTGTGATGTTAGCACAATAATCTAGCAGTACCAACATAGCTTACACCGTTATCAAAGTTCAGTTCTTCAAATGTAAGAGTTTACTGGAAAGTTTAAAGTAACTGATAATTACTTTAGAATGTAACACATTACAATACATTAAA
>NW_010401848.1:0-5213 GCF_000710305.1 Buceros rhinoceros silvestris
ATATTTACAAATTGTCTTACTCTTTTTTCAATGAACTAGGTCATTAATGAAAATTCATTTAAGAATCTA
The DNA here is from genome assembly GCF_000710305.1 of Buceros rhinoceros silvestris. NCBI lineage: Eukaryota > Metazoa > Chordata > Aves > Bucerotiformes > Bucerotidae > Buceros > Buceros rhinoceros. The sequence goes on from NW_010401848.1 coordinate 70, forward strand.
GACATAAATATGGCATTTGTCTACATACAAATTTTATGAGGATTATATAATGTAATTCATATTAGTTTAATAGAGAAAAACCTGTGACTTCACAAAATGCAAATGTGTTATATCCTGTATGTGAAGCTATTTAACATTTGGATAGGTAACGTTTTGCTTTGTTTTGTTTTGCTTTGCTTTTTAAGATTTAACGGTTTTTGTTAGTAGTGATGTAGCATTAATCTGGAAAAGGAGATCTCTGATTTATTAAGGTTGTGATTATGCTTTTACTTTTTGTTGCCCTTTTTATTCTTTTTAAAAACAAACATAGATCAATGCAGAAAAACATAAGGTTCCATTTTTTAAAAATAGTTTTAGAGTAAAATGAAAAAGCTTTAATTTATTCAACTGAAGATTAAAGTACAAAAATCTGGTAGCAGATGGCCTCTTAGTTTGCCAGAAAAAATCATTGCAAATCAAAAGGAAATGAGTTAGGTTCAAAATAAAACGAACATTTTTATTCAGTGTTAAACCTCTGCTAATAGCCTTGACATCTTCTTTCACTGTTTTCAGAATGAAAAATGTAAGTGAATTTGTTTGATTCTTTTTTTAAAAAACAATGTTTCAGTATGTATAAAGATAAACAAAAGAAAAGAGCTATAATGGAATTATTTTATTTTCCTGGGAGGAAAAATATACGAAATAAAATAAAATAATAAAATAAAACAAAACAAAATAAAATAAAATAAAACAAAATAAAATAAAATGTTCTAAAAAAGGTCATTATTTGTTTATGATTTTCCTTCTGAGAGCATTTACATCTTCCAGTTTTTATCTTGTCTGACATGAAGCCAGATGCAGAATACTCAGAACCCTTTGCAAAATATAATCTGTTTACTTTACCAGCTTTCAGTATCTTACTCAATACTATTGGCAAGAGTGGAAAATATTCCTTATGAAATATAAATACGCATTATATTGCATATCTAAACAAGCCTGAAATGAGAACTTCTGTGCAGAATGCTGCTGTCAAACAACAGAGGAACCAGAAAACCATTTCCAAAATGTGTGAATGCAGCTGCCCTCTATGACAGTGCATCTTTTTGTGAATGCTTTTACACTTTTATACCCACATAGAATATAATAATATAGCTGAAAATAAATGAGAGAGAAGGGTAATTCTAATCTTGTAAAGCATCATCTGTTTCTTACATAGATGGAAAACATGGAAAGGACGTGATTAAACACTGGCTGGAGAATGTTGTTCAGTAAAATTAATCCTCCCTATCTTAAGTACACCAGAGACAGCAAAATACATAAAAGTGGAGTTGAAATACTTTGCTGCAAGATAAAAATGCATGGATCAACTATTACATTAAAATCAGTTTAGATTTCCATTTATTGCAAGATACCAGGACATTAGAATGACAATATCCAGATCAAAACCTTGTACTAATAATCAGTAGACAGTGATGACAATGAAGGAATAATATTCTGTGCCTGAACTTATTCAATTTCAAACTAAAAGTTTTGGTTTTGCCTTTCCTGAACATTTTAATATTGCTGAAACAATCTTTTCTATTTTTATTTCAAATGATAAACTAGTAGTATTGTCTGCTGATGTCCAAAATACATTTATTAGTGTACTGCTTAGTGTAGCTACAAGTATAGCCTTCACTTGAAACTGTGCACTAATTATGGATTCAATTTCTGATATAAAAATCATACACCTTATTAACAAAAGAACCTTCCCCTGAACAATTACCTTCATTTACCATATATGTACTTTTAAAAAAATTGATCAATGAAATTTAAGTAGTTGTTCCACAGCTCACTTATTGAGCGATCTCAGTCTGAGTGAGAATGTGACCTCACCAAGACTGGAATCAAATCTGACTTTTAACTGCTTAAATCATCTTAATAATTTAGTGTTTCATGCATTAAAAGAAAAAAAAAAGAAGAAAAAGAAAAGAAAGAAAGAAGAAAAAGGAAAAAAGAACATGCTTTAATATTTAGCTTATTAGAAATGCATGTATCTCAGTGGGTTTGGCTAAGATGACTAAAGTTAGTCAGAAGCTCAGGGCCTGACATGAACTTGCAAAGACTATATATTCAGCACAGTTTCAGGATGTTGAACTCTGCAGGTTTCATGAACTTTGAAGACAATAAGGTCACTCAGCATCCGTAAGGGTATTATGACAATAACGCTCATGACTTTCTCTAAGCCTGCCCTGAAATGTGTGAATGTATTCTGCTGAAGCTGTGAGATGGGAGAGATGATTTAAATTAAAACGGGAAAAATTTTTGGACCCTTAAATTTAGAAATTAAAGTTCCCAATTCAGATAGAAATTGTATCAGTTTCAATGTATCAAACTATCAGCAGAGGTAACAATGATGTCAGCAATTACTAAGAAGGAGTTCAAAGAAAATGGGAGCCCAGCCTATCAGTTTAATTACCATCATAACTTTTCTAGATATCATTGTCCCGGTTTGAGCAAACTGCGACAATCATATAACTTTTATTTACTGTGATAGTTATAAGCTACACAATCTTTCCGTATGTTAAATTTTTCTTGTTGAAATAAACATAGTGATTTAAATGGTTTTATGTAAATAAATATGTTACAAAAAAATCTTGGGTAATTTCACACAATGTGTGAAAATGCCTCTCTTTCTATCTTTTATTTTTTTTGCTAAAAGAAAATCTCTGCAAAAATAAAAATTTAAACCAGTATTAAATGCGACTCTGAGTTCTGGTCTTGTAAGACTTCATAAGACCAAAGATCAGTTTCTTTTCTACCTGCCCTTATCAATTAACAGTAATTAAAGTGTAACTAGATGAGCTGAGATAACTTGTGTTAGTAACTGCCCATGAACAGGTCTACAAAAAGTTGAAGATTATAACACTCATTCTTCAAAAGACTTATTTTTTATATATAGCTTGTCTGTATTTATATTTATTCTAACAGCAGAATGAAGGTACTACAAACACTGTACAGCTTAATAAAAATGCTACAGACTGACTCCTGTCAACTTATCCCAGTTCTCCTTTCACAGTTACGATACATTAGTGATGTCTTTTCCGGAAATTAATGAGTCCACTCGGCAAGATTGAGAATCACTGATGTGACACAGTAGACTTTGTCCACCAGGACAGTAAGGATATTTCATCCAAATTTACTAAAAAATAAACAGGATTGGACAATGTAAGTGAATCTTCAGCTTCAATTAAGTGTTCGTTAGGCAAGGTCAATTGCATGAGCTGCCTATACACAGACACCATTTCTATTGTTTTCTGTCTTGCATTTTGCTCCATGCTAAGTAAAGAAATTAATCCTGAAACAGAAAGAATATTCTATTTCTTAAATCACATGTGTAACTGAAGAAAACAGATAGCAGTTGTAGTAGATTTTGTCTTAAATTTAGGCTATTTCAGTAAAGCATGCTTTCTTTTTTTGTTCAATTAACAGAGCCTGGTATTTCTGATCCAGTCCTTTCAATCCTTGAAAGCCCAGACAAGAATTCATTATGTGTAATATGCTACATCATGACAAACACATCTCGTGTGTGTTACAGCTCACCGGACTTGGAAGAGTGCCCTGTGAGAATGGAAATGCAGATTTGTGCTTCCTGTTATAAGAAATATCACTGAGAGTGCTTTACTTCTTACCACTGCATGTGTAGAAAACACCTGTATACTCTTTTCCAGCAGCTCAGCTCATCCAAATCAGACAATATCCCTTCCAAAAGGTACATAAACAAACAAACAAACAAACAAAAACCACTGAAAAAAAAAGAAGTCTCCACAATATTGTATGCTTTAGCTCTTACCTGCTATTTTCTCTACAGAAAATAATCTTCTTACCGGCTATTCATTGCTTAAAATCAAATTGTTTTGATTAACAGTTTTTGGTATAAGACAAAAATTATTCAATACTAAGACAACCACACAAAACTTGGTGACTCTGGTTAATATGCTCTTATAGCATAGATGTGTAAGGTGATCTCAATCACAGACTCATTACACTTCAATTCCTATCCCTAAAACTAGGCTAATAGCACTCTTAGTTACAGATCTCTGAAAAACACATACTTTAGAAATTGTTAGGTGCTTTGAGAAGATTGCAAAGTATGCTCTGAAAACAAAACAGAAATGCAGATTCATTGGGCTGTGGTGATTCTAGAACATGTTTAGTTTATTTTGTAAAATGTTTATTCAAGGAGTGTTAACAACTTTCATTGCCATCATCTAGATGGTGACTGTTAAATACCTTCTCTTTCCTGAAGAACATTAGTTCATATAATGCAAAAAGAAGCTCTAGTTTATATACAGTCTCCCCTTACTCTCATGGGAGATTAGATTTAAGGCTGAGGATAGACATGGTTTAGCATTAAGGCTAAAAATATATCATGGGGAAATCCAAGCAATGATTTGGACTAAACTTTTTCATTTTCATCCAGTTGTAGGAAATGGGGTAGCTAAATATTTATCAAGATTTCTTCAAAGATGTTTTCCTTCCTGACAGAATGATTCTTCTTTCATATCATTCAGATATTCAGCTGGAGAATGAACGTTCTCTGCAAATCACCCATCTGCAAATCTGAACTAAATTCACCATTTGTTTCTTCCTACTTTGCTACAGGGCTTTTTGAAACCTTCGTAACTGTATACCCCTCCCTCTACTTTGACTTACTTATAAAAACGTAGTGTTAAGGGTCAAGGGACTGAGGTACCCACTCCTCAAATTACTTTAACAAATCCTTCTGTCCTGAACAGAGACAGAAAGGTTAAAAAAAAAAAAGGGGAAGGAAGAAATTCACACCTCGGTCTGCGTTCGGAAAAGCTGAAACAAACTTTTAATATACAATAAAACTACACAACTATACTCTATTATATATATATGTATATAGTTACAAACTGAGGGAAAGGGAAAAAACGAAGAAGTCAAATTTTACACAAACTGTTCCTTTTTCAAGATCAGAAGTCTGGGCAGGCAGCCAACGGTGAGATAAGAGTGATGGCTTTGGGAGCGGCCTTGGGAGTTTTGTGCAGCTGCGGTCCCAGGAGGAGAAAGTGAAGTTCTGTCCGCGATGAAGGAGGAAGGTGGAGGGGGGGCAACCGCGCCTGCTCCCAGCAGGGGAAAAGCTGCGGAGAAACTCAGGA
>NW_010401848.1:5412-5647 GCF_000710305.1 Buceros rhinoceros silvestris
GGCAACCGCCCCTGCTCCCAGCAGGGGAAAAGCTGCGGAGAAACTCAGGATAGCTCGCGGCACTAACAGGGCCAGGAGTCCGAATATTCTCACCCAATTCAGACGAGAACTCACGGCAGTAATAGTTCACAGTCTGTAGTTCTCAGGCGATCCAGACGTGTGGCCCTCAGGCTTCGGCTTGCCTCAGGCTGCTCTGGCCTGGCCGGGCGGCAGGGCGGGTCGCGGGAGGGGCTCG
>NW_010401848.1:5676-11483 GCF_000710305.1 Buceros rhinoceros silvestris
CGGCCTGGCCGGTCGGCGGGTCGGTTTGTGGGAGGACTCCCTGCGTGCCGCTGCCTGGGAGCTCGAAGAGCGATCCGGAGGGGTGCAGACCCTCAGGCTTTCGGCCTAACTTGGCAGCCAGCAGTCTGGGTGCGGCCTGCTCGGGCCTAGTCGGCGGCAGAGCAGATTCGTGGGAGCTCTCCTCTCTTCGTGAAGTCTGGAAGTCTGAGAGAGACACTCCCCTTGGCTGCTGGGTTTTTAAAGGCTCCCCACGTAACGTTCCACCTGACCCCCTTAGCCAATTAAATGCGGAATTATCATATTTGCATGGAATAATTCTATTTGTCCATTTCCCAAAACAAGGAAGTTTAAGCTCAAACCAGCAAGTTTCAGCTCAAAACTCACACGTAGTATCAAATTTTCCATCGTACTATTCATAAAAGAGTGAAGAAAAATCTGTCAACTTGTCATGACTGTTCCGTGGCTTCAGAACAAAGAACAAAGAGAAGCAAAGGTTGAAAAATCCCCAGCCACTCTTTTAAAATATGTTATCCAAGCTTTAAGTGAGCTATTATGTTCCTGTGTGATAGAATATGGACAACATCTAAAAAAATAGCAACACAGATATCCTCCAGCTGTCTGCAACATATGTTCTGGTTTTGAACCCAAATTACCAGAGAAGGAAGTTCTAGGAAAGTGCCAGAAACACTATGCAGAAAAATGTAAGCAAGCAGAGGTGAATATACCAGGCTAATAACTATTGACTAGTTAAATGAAGTTTCCAAGAGTTTCCTCTGATCTTTAGAGAATAGCTTGCCCTAGAATAGTGTGCAATTATAGTTACTTCTATATAACATGGTGGTGTAACACTAAACTCCAGCATTAATTGGTAAACTACGCTTACTTTAGCAGGGCTTCACTGGCTTATACTGTTTCTGAACAAAATTTTCAGTTCCTCCTCTTTATCTGTTTCAAAGCATCACTGCAGCGATAGCGTTCCATTAAGCTAGTAGAAATTTTAAGTCAGACACACAAAAGTCTGCTGTCAAAAATGGGAAGAGTAAGATAAAACTTTGCATACCAAAAGATTCAAGGCAGTAGCATATGAAAGTGGTACTTTCCTGATATATATAACTGACTGATGGATAACATATTACTTCCTCAAGGTTTGTGGCTTGGGAATGGTTTCCTCTTCAGCAATAGAATAAGCCTTCTTCTTACTGGTGACAAGGACATGTGCAACTGAATAATCAATCTGACCATCAGCAGGGAGAAGGCACACTAGTCTGGATCAGAAGACAATTTTATTCAACCTTCCATGAGTGTTTTCCAAATGTTTTTCCACCCCGATAAGGATAAGATTACACTTGACAATGCCTTTTAATACTCCTGGTTTTCTGTTCCATGGAATGACAGTGAAATGGAAAGAATTGTGGTACAGTGATAAAGGAAGAGATATTGGCTTATATATTATATCAAATTAGAAACCTCAAATTGACAGCCAGTGTTCCATTCACCTTTTGTATAAGACCAAAAATGCAAGAGATTTCTAATAGTTCCTCTTTACAAAGCTATAAAGGGTCAAAGTAATCATATATCACTTTATTCCTCGAGTTTTATCAGTAAGTTACATAGTGAATAACAATTCAAAGACTTCCAATTTTAATAGAGTAATAAAAAAAAAGCCAATGAATACCAACAGACATTTAACAGTTAATGATCTAAGGTCCTTAGCTATGAACTCCTGCAGCTAATTTCTTGGTGAGGGGCTTTGGATTCACTTTCGATTTTTCTAAATGTTAGTAATAATTAAAGCAGAAAAGTGATTGGACATTTCTGGACGATGTCACAATAATATTGTATGTGCTGTTTCGTACAGTAATCCACAAAACTTCGTCATATTTTGATGGGATACAGAGGGTAAAATTTGCAATAGGTTAATGATTTTAATTTTGTTTGATATCTCTCTAAACAGAGTGAAAAATTCTTGTGACTAAATTAAGGAAAAATTGTTGATCCTTAAATTATTACTTAGTAGAATAGAGCTGCCAAATGTAAATTTATTTGTTGTATCTATATTTGTTTTTCTTTAGTCAGAAATAACTCCTGTTTATCCTAACAGTAACTCCACTGCAAGAGTAAACTCTCTGAATGCAGAATACTCCAGATGACAAATGATGTCCATATAGACATGCTCAGAACAACTTCAATCTAATTAACATGAATAGTTCAATGTTGAGCTTTCAAGATGAGCGGGTTTTTTTCAGTTTGCTCAAGGTACTCTCTCCAACACACATTTTATGTACAACTTCCACACGATGGTAGAATTAGTGCCACACAAATTGTGTGAACTTGCAAATTATCATGATGCCTTTAAAAAAAAAAAAAAAAACCCAAACCAAAAGAACCTTGATGACTAAAACAGAGTTAAGAAGTGAGTACTATACCCTTTACCTGTAGAGAAATCAAATATCCAAAAAGACCAGGTCCTAACACCAACTACATTGTTGTTTGGAGAAAAGAGAAAGTTTAGAAAGGGAAATCCTCTGTAAGTTTAGTTGCATAAGTGAATATGAAGAAGAATGTGATTGCATTTCAACATTCAAATAATGAGCAAGAGAATTCTGTGTTCACCTTCTTGGTTTCTCTCAGGATTTTACATTAAAATATCAATAAAATAAAGTTGTTAATTTTGGGAAATAAAATGAGTAGGTAGAATTTTTTTCCCTGTCTACCTGCATATTTTATTAATTATAGGTATTTTAGATTTAAAAGTACCCAGAAAAAAAAGTTGCTTTGTCACATAGTATTTACTGCCTTGTAAACCTAGCAGATTTTAAAATCTGTTGTTCTAAGAAACAGAGCTAAGTTTCTCAGAAACTTAATGGGTGGCTTTTTTATGTGTCTTACACACGTGAGAAAATGTAGCAGTCATCCTTGTTAAATTGTGGGCCCCAGAACTGCACACAACACTCCGGGTGAGGCCACACCAACACTGAATACAGCCAGATAATCACTTCTTTTGACCACCTCGTTATGCTGTGTTTGATGCACCCCAGGATGCAGAGGTTTGACCTCTTGTCTGCCAGGCCTCACACTGCTGACCCCTTTCTGCAGGGCTGTTCTCCAGCTGCTCCTCTTCCAATTTTGCTCCTCTCCCATACTTTTGCATGGCATTACTCTGTCCCAGGTGAAGAATCCAGTGTTTGGACTTGTTAAATTCAATGCCATTGATACAATTGCCCAATGCTCCAATCTACCTAGGTCCCTCTGAAAGGCCTCTTGTCCCTCAAGACAGTCAGCTATACCTCCCAGTTTGGGATCATCACAAACTTGCTATGGTCCATTCAACTCCTGCCTCTCCATCGTTGATAGAAATATTGAGCAGAACTGGCCCTAGAATTGAGCCCTAAGGAACACCACTGGTGACTGGTTACCAGCCAGGTGTAGCCTCATTCCCTACAAATCTTCTAACCCTGCCATTCAGACTGTTCTTCACCCTTCACACTGGGTTCCCACACATTCCGCAGCTGTACAGCATGTCCAGATGGATACTTTGAGGGACCGCAACAAAAGCCTTACTAAAAACCAGAATGCTGACATTCTCTTCAGCCACCTGGTAGGTGATCTTATCTTAGAAAGATATCATATTGATTAGACAGGACTTTCCCTTTGTGAACTCATGTTGACTGTTCCTGATGATTGCATTGTCCTTTAAATGTTGTTCAATACCACCCAGTATGATATTCTCCATGTTTTTTTCCAGGTACTGAGGTTACAATAACAGGTCTGCAGTTTCTTGAGTCTTTCCTCGTGCCCTTGTAAATTGGAATGATGTTGACTAGCTTCAGCAGGCTCCTCCCGTCAGACTTCCTGGATCTTTGGTAGATATTTAAGAGGGGTCCTGCAGTAACACCCACTACTTCAGTACTCCAGGATAATTGTCATCAGGCCTCATGAACTTATAAGATTCAACATAAGAACCAGTCCCTTACAGTTTCATTGTCCATAAATGAAAAGTCACTGTTGCCACAGTATTGATCTTCCAACACAGAAGACTTTGAACCCAAGGCTGAGGCAAAAAAGAAAGTACAGAATGCCTTCTCTCTACTAGTCAAGCGACTATATTCATCAAGTATTGGTCCAATATTTCCCTTACATCCCTTCTAAAGAGTTTCAAAACTTAAAAAAAAAAGCCATTTACTTGCTCAAAACTGTAAGTTATATCTATCCCCTCTAACTATATCAAAAGCATGGTTTTTCAGAAATATCAAAGGGAATGTACCAAACTGGAAATAATTCAATTTTTCCATCTTCTACAGAACTCAGTCTGGAAGTAACGCCATCAAAATCTGTGAGATGCCAGAAGAGACTCACTATGACATGAAAAATATTTGTTGTAGGGAGTAACTGAAGATACAGTTGCCCAAATTTAATTGTAATATTTAGAATGAAAGCCAGAAGCATTGGGTCTGTCCAGCATGCCAGAAGTCCTTATATATTGCAGAGTTCAGCTATTTTTGCAGGCCATTATCTGCAGTTTCTAATGATCCACCGAACACTTAATGGCGATGTAAATGAAGCAGAACTGGTACAAAGAGCTAGAAAAATTTATTTTACACCTATATAATTATAGAACAATATAAGGAATGAATGAAGGGAATTGAACCTTCAATCACACCTTGTTGGTAGCAACAAGAAAATATTCTGCAGTGTATCAGTCTACACAAATATTTTACAAAAATATGCTTAAATGTTGATTAATCTTAAAGACTTAGAGGTCAGTCTTGGTTCCTTTCTTTTAATGAGAAACTTGACTAAATATATTTTTGTTATTGTTGCAGGTTAAAAATGTGGCTGTTAAAACCAAAGGGTTTCGCAATGACAGGGTTTTGGATAGAATGTAAACCCACCCAAAACCTACCTTACGAGCTTAGCAGCTCGCTATGGCTTGAATTCAAGGCTTTGTTTAGGCAAAGGAAAAACAAACACAGGTTTAAGGTAAAGAGGGGTGAGAATAGAAGAGTTTTAATAGTGAAAAGCCCCAAAATCAATCATTTTAAAAGTTAAACAGGACTGGAAAAGAGAGAGGGAGAGATTGATGAATACATAAATAGGCATATACAAGTATAATACAGTCTCCCATCGCAACCCACATCTCCCACTTACAAACAAAGGACCTGCCATGCAGTCGCACCGTTGGTAGAGGCAGAGAGGAAAAGAGTCTTTGTCCGTCACCTCAGAAAGTTTTCAGTCCAAGAAAACTTCTCCTGGGCAAACCTCCATGCAGTACTGTACCCTTCCTTCTCCAAGTTAGCTGGGAGAAGACTCGAGTTTACCGAGGGCAAAATTCCATAGCTTGCCTTCCCTATCTGCGCTGCGGGATACTGACCAGACCTTCAGGGAATGCCTGTGGGTTCCCCGTGCCTGCGGAGGCTCTGTGCCGAGCATCTGGAACCAGTTTCATGTTCCCCTTTGCCATATGTATCTGTCCCCTCCATGCAGGATCTGGGGGCTCACAGCTGGTTTCATCCCTTGCTGTGTTGAACTCAGTCCAAAGCCACCCCCGCCGGTAATCGGCAGAGCAGAAAGGTCTGCCTGCTTCACAGAAGGAATCTTTTTACTGCTCCAGGAGCATTGAGGTATCTGCCCATGTTCTTTTCTTTCTCCGATGAAAAGTTCTCTCAGTCCGGGGGTGGAAATGCCCAAATTCGAACTTGCCGCAGCTTGTCCAGAGAGGAAGACTCTCAAAACTCCCCTTTTTATGCGTTTATTCGCGGAGGTGTGTCTGAATATCGCTTCCCTTCCCAAGACGTGCAGGAACTCTT
>NW_010401848.1:11598-15697 GCF_000710305.1 Buceros rhinoceros silvestris
CTTTCCCACATTTTGGGAGAAAGGAGAAGGGAAGAACAAAAGCTCGGTCACACGGCCGGCGCCGTTTTCAAACCGTCACTGTTATTTGTCATTTTTTCTTAATATGATTCAATAACCTCACTGATATTTACATTTCTGCATCAAAGCAGAGGAAATGAATGATTTTTCAAGTACCCTTACCGGTTACAATCTGCTAGTTTTACCATTCTGGAAATGAAACCTTCCTAGTGCCTATAAGAGATGGTCGATTTGATTGTAAGAAGAATGATTCTATTCAGAAAATGGAATATTTGTGGGGGAAAAAAAAATAAACCTTTTGGAAGCAATTTCCTAGAATTGAATTCCTAAATCTTCCTGATAGAACTTTCAGGAAAGACAATAAATAAATAAATCCATACTCTGTCATTTCTCTTTTCTTTTTTTTTTCTTTTTGAATTTTACTCCTTTGTCTTACAGCTTTCTAGAGATCTGAGGGTTTTCTTCCTAATGTTTCATTAACACCCAAAATTAAAATCACTGCAATTCTGACATGAGCATATTGTATCCAAGGATTTTATTGTTTCCTCTTGTTTTCTCAGTTTTCAAGTACAGTGCTTTTATATGCAGTCTATGTCTTTATCCACAAATTCTGATAGTTTAAGACAGTTGAAAATGCTGAGGATAATAAAACCATTGAATGACTAACGAACAGGTTAGAATACTTGTTACCTGAAACGTTAAGTTGATCTCAAAATCAGATGTATTTTAAATCAGAAATTATTTCTCCTGATAATAACTCTCTCCAACTTCTCTTCTGGTGTCATGTGTCCAGTTAGATGAGAAGTGAAATGTTCCAAATGTTTCCGTAGAGTAATTCTTATATACTGCCTAGACTCACAAGATATATTTGAAAAATGAGGCAAAATTCTGTACCTTAAAGTTTCAATTTCAGGAGTAGCCAAAAACACTTTATGAAAATTGTTTGCTATTTTTCTAGTTATGTCCATGTACTTTAAATTTGTCTTTATAAGTCCCAAGCTGAAATTAATATTTTCATTTTCTTGGTTTGAGAATCTTTAATTATTCTCATTACAGGCTGTTATATTAACTAGCTTCCCGATCTTCTTTCAGAATGATAGCTTCTTTATTCCATATAAGCAATAAGTAAATAAAATTTGATAACTTTACCTTACTTCATGCTTCAATACATAAAAAAAATTATTCTACCACAACCATCAAGTTAGACCATCAATTTACTCAGTTGTGTTGCCTGACAGACTGGATGTGCTTTAGTGACTGATGGCTGAAGAGGTTCGTGAGACATTCTCAAAAACTCATTTATTCTTAAAGTTTCTTTTCTCTGTTATCTTAGTGAAAATCAACAAATCAAGGAAAAAATTTGGTCAGAAGACCTGATGTTTATATACATATGTGTACAAACCTGAGGTGTATAAACGTATAAAATGTACACATCCATTTCTATAGAGGTAGTTGTTACAGAATTACATTTTTCAGTTGAAACAGTGTTAGTCAAAAATGGGCTGTATGAAAACATAAGATGTTAAGACAGCCAATAATAATTTTATACTGTGGCTTGATATAAAAACAAGAAAAAATGTGGATGAAAACTTTGTTTTGTTTTCTTAGTGTTATTAAGATATCTTTTCTTAAGGACCTTTTCTTTGAAAATACATATTATTATTAATATAAACTTACTTAGAAAAGAGGAAATAAGTTCTCTTGTGCATTAAGTAGAATGTATCTCTGGTCCACAGAATTGGCAGTGTAAATAAAGAAGACATGGGAAGCAAAGCAGAAATAGAGAAGAATGACTTACCTGAGGTGAGACAATAAATCAGATTCAGAAAGAGTAACAGAAAATATACTGACTTCCTGTACATTTCTAACTGTTAGACCATATGGCTCCCAGAAGTTAAGTTTGCTTCTCTTTCTTTGTGACATTTACTTCATAAACAAATTGCTTTATATATGATTTACATCTTCACCTAGCATAAAGAAAATCTCTTCAGGAAGTATGTATTAGCATGTCTATTGTAGAATAATGAAAATAGTATGCCCCAAAATTTCTTTCTTTGGCTGCCCATTTTTTTATACAAGAAATCAATAAGGAAGAAGGACAAAGAAATATGATCAAAACAATATCACAGCTGGTTTATTGCTCTCTCTGACCTTTAAATAAGAATACAGTATAGCCTCAATACAGAAAAATTAATAAAGGGCATATTTATTCCATGGGTCTGTCTCCTAATGCAGTAAATGGGATGAATACAGTAGTGTTGGCTCGTAGCCGGAGACCAGATTACAAAATAAAAGGTATGTTATGTCTTCCTTCTAGCTCCAACAATTATCAAAGTTTTTTGCACATATATATTAATTTTTCCATTCTTTCCAGAAAATAAAACCGAAATTCTGCCCAAGTTTGAAATTGTAGGATTAAAGAAGTAATTTTTTTTTTTTTTTTGGTGGGTTTTGTTTGTTTCGTAGCATTGTTTCAGGGATGCAGCAGAGAAAACTCTCCATAGCTAGACAGGACCTCTTTATAGCCTTCCATACTCACTGCCTCATGTAAAGGTGCTAACATTCCTTCTCTCTTCTTCACTGTAATTATAAATCACAGACTCTTAAAATATTTCCAATAAATAAATTAATAACTAGGGTTCAGACTTCCTGGAAAGACCTAAACACTTAGGTTTTCTCTTGGACAACTTAAGTTTTAAATTTAACCTAGCTGCCCTAGAATCCAAAGGACTGATCTCAACATTCATCTGTTAGGTATAAGAAGTAGTTTATCTGTTTCTTTTCTCTGTTTTGGAAGAAGGATCACCTAAAGAAACCTATTGTTTGCAGGGTTTTTGGTTTTTTATTTCCCAAGAGAGGCTTACCCATGTTACAACTAACTGTTCAGAACTAAGTATGCACACTAATATCTTAAGTGTAGAGATGCATTGGTCTAAGGTACGCTCTTTTGCAATATATTATTGTTTATTTTAGGCTGGCCATGCTCAGTATGCAAATAATTTCTATGTGCCATACTCAGGAACTTAATTCTTCTTGCAGATTTTTACAGAAAGCAAGAAACCTATCTTAGAGTTTAGGATTCCACTAGAACGGCAAATACTTTGATATGATTGCAGCAGTTATTCACTGGTTGCTACCCACAGTGCTTTTTTCTAATAGGGACTGTAAGATTTAATGAAAGGAAGTCCTTCATAGTGTGCAACAAGCCAGCTTTCCTTATAGAGAAAGGATGGTACATGGTTATTGAAGTTGCCAGTTAGAGATTTTCTATGGGTAATAAAAACAATGGAGTTGTGATGTGTTTTCACTGAGTATCAGGAAGGATGCTTTTAAACAATATCTTCAGAGGATACAATAATACCTTGTTATGAGTCCACTTGCAAATGTTATATAATGTCTGGTAGAAAGCCTGAAAATCTTTACATTCTGATCTATAGTTACATTTTACATTTGTATAGTCCCACTAGAGAATTGTGTTTGATGTAATTGTGTATATATAAACACCGTTTGTCTGTTGGTTTGTGTAACACTCAGAAAGTGTTACTTAGAAGTTCAGTCATAAATGCTTCCAAGAACATAGCAAAAACATCAAAACCCAGGAAAGAAGAAGGTGTTTTTTCAAATGAGGCTGGATTTACTACATGGGCATGCGTAAATGAAACATTCTACATGCCTCAGTTGCAGACTAATCAGGAAAAGACATGGAAATAGAATAATATAAAACCCTTTACTTTCTTCTTTGACATAATTTCATTTCAAAATAATTTGCCTCATTTTTATTTTTTTTTAGTATTCTGTGTTAATTTTATTTGCTTAGACAGGAAAGCATTATCAGAGTGCCACATTGTTAAGGGTTGAGGGACCGAGGTACCCACCCCTCGAATTACCTTAACGAATCCTTCTGTCTTGTTATAGACAGAGGGGATTTAAAGGGGAAGGAAGAAATTCACACCTCGGTCTGCATTCGGAACTGAAACAAACTTTTAATAAACAATAAAATGACTTCATTATCCACTACATATACACATGCAGAAAACCGAAGAAAGAGAAAAAAAAAATGAAGAAGTGAAGGTTTACACAA
>NW_010401848.1:16119-24779 GCF_000710305.1 Buceros rhinoceros silvestris
GGGGGAAGCCTGCGCACGGCCGATTTTCACGGCAGGAGAACTCCCTTCACGAAACGGCTGGGAGTGTGAATATTTCACCAGATTTAGACGAAGACTCACGGCAGTAACGGCTCAGAGTCTGTAGTCCGATGCAGGTATCAGGCCTAGTCGGTCGGCAAGTCAGGCCTAGTTGTTGGCCTGGTGCCTCGACAGGGCACATTCGTGGGAGCCCTCTCTTCATGAAAGTCCAGAAGCCGAGAGAGAGACCTCCCCTTGCTTGCTGCTTTATAACCTTGACACATAACACTGCACCTGACTCTCTTAACCAGTTAAATGCGGAATTATCGTATTTGCATGGAATAATTCTATTTGTCCATTTCCCAAAACAAGAAAGCTTCAGCTCAAACCGGGACACACATCAGTCCCAAAATTACATTTGCATCTTATTCTTTTTTAAGGATAAATGACATACTTCACAACTAAATGTTTTCATACTGAGATTACAGATTTACTTTTTCAGCTCCTCTCTAAATATTTCTCACATAACAGGTTTTTTTAAATGAAAAAAACCCCCACAACACTTAATTGAATTAGAAAACTTTGACAGATATTGTCTTGATTTGTAATGCTCCCAGAATATTATATTAACTAACTGTGGACAGGAAGTAACTCCAACAATGTTAGCATTTTTAAACACACCAGGATTATTAATGCAAAAAGAGGTTTTATAGCTCTTATGTACAAAACATTTAAATAACTTGAAGTGTACATTTCTAGTTTCAGGGGAAAAAAACACAGAAAAGTAGAAAGTCAGAAATATTTGCATTATGAAGCAGTTAGGAGGTGATTGAAATCATGTAATTGATACAAAAATGAGGCAAAACAGATCATTACAGTTGAACGGTTGTAGTCACAATTATCACTTGATATGAACACTATGAAAGTAGCAAATATCATACTCCACACATGATAGAAAACAGAATAGCTGAATTCCCTTCACTTCTTGGGCCAGCTGCTGTATATGTTTGTTGCAGGATAGAATTTCCTCTTTAAAACGTTTAAAAATTGAAATCACCAGATGAAATAAAATGCTTTCAATGAATCAGCTCTACATTACTTTAATCTCTCTGATTGGAGAAAATAGTACTCCCCTTGAAAAATAATTTTCTTCTGCATTCCTTTTCTAATGCTGTCATGGTTGACCAAAGATAATAAAAAAAGCATTTACTGTATTATGTGTTCTCCATTAAGATAGAACTTTCCTATTTGGAAAATATTGAGCATCATTCAGTTCAACTGCAATTCAGGGCTGTAGTTTTTAAAGCCATCTTTGTTACCTACTTGGGAAAGTGGATTCCTTGTTGTCTGTTTTTTATATAACACTTGAACACGAGCTTTGAATTTTATTCTTAGAATTGATTTTTTTTTTAAACCAAAACCATTTTTATCCCTGAAACACTGCAGAAGTACTTCTACTGCTGTATTTTTTTTCAGCAAAGCAAAACTAATGAATGTGAAATCCTCTCTCCACACTCAAGATATCAAGGTAAGGCGGATAAGTTTGAAAAATTGCTCTAATACATCTGAAAATACAAAAATCAATAAGCTATAAAAGTTAGAAAGCTTCTTCAATTTTGTCCTCTTATTGCTCAGTGCAGGTGGCCAGGGCACTGAGAACAGTCCAAGGTTGCAAAAAAAGCTATTATACATCTAGATGTGCATGGCGAAAAAAATAAGAACACCCCATGCTAGTCTGACTGCAAGCTTGAGAAACAGAAGGAAGCCAGCAATAGCCTTCAAGTTCTTGTTGATTTGACTGTGAGCTTCAAAGTGTGCTTGCGGATTCTGCACCCACAGCCGCAGCTGCATGTGTTTCATGTCACCTTTGTATGAACATGAGATAAATCCTTTAAGACTGATTTCTAGTTGTTTTCCTTTTGTCTTTTCGGGCAGTGAAACTTCCATTTTAAGGGCATAAACCTGCCTGACCAGAGGAATTTTTGGAAGCTGAAATGTTACTTTGTGAATGTATTTAATTTCCAAAAGGCAAATACAATCATATACAGACTATCTGCAATTTGAAAATCAGAAAAAAAAAAGTGAAAGACAGAAAGAGCAAAATGCAAATCCCTCACCTTCTTCAATCTCCCTGCAAATAGCCAGGAATCCACTCCTAGCAGTAAGGTACAGCTGTTCCACACCCTGGTGGCCTTTCCTCAAGAGAGATTCAGTGCTGCTGTTGTACTAACTTCACAGACTGGAAGTTGCAAAAATAGATATTTTTTTTTAAAACCAATGGCTACATATATAGGAAACAATAAATCAGAAGGCTGTGAAATAGATCATTTTAGTTCAGAACCACCACTGAGCTTTAGCCAAAAAATTTTATAGTAAGATTCATATGGTACAGGAAATACATCTATGAAGAAAATGAAAAGGGGCCAATAATAAGGCGTTAGTGTGTAGTCAGGTCTCTGAACCTTACTGCTCTATTTTATTATGGTAGCCATGGAACTGGTCCAATGTGTTCCATCTACATGCTTCCCAGAAAAGTTAATATCATGTGGGAATCATCCAGTAAATCTTTCATGTGCATTTCACCTTCCTCTCTTCTCTGTGTCTCTAAACTGGAGTGAGGGTGAGGAAGCAGGGACATCACCTTGCATTTAAGTATTTATTTCCTTTGCACAGAAGTATTATTCAATGGATTTTTAGAACCTACTCCTCCAAAATGAATGAAGATTTATATCCTGAGACCTCTTAAGATAATACTGATATGACAGAAAGTCAAGAAGTCGTTGCTATTCTATCAAAGTAAACTTATCTTGGTCAGAACACACAACTACTTTGAGCAATTGTGGCTTGCAACCTGCAGGTGAGGAGTTATTCCGAGGTATGTTTTGTGCTATTTGTTATACTCTGAGAAAATACAGTCTTGCCGTTCTTTCTCATACTTGCTCAGTCAAAATTCCCACTTAATTTTCTAATTAAAGAAAAATCTCTTCTAATACAGTGTGTTTGAAAGAACCATAGTGTTGCAGGAGAAACTATTGACACAGTTGTGATTAGACAGCAATCTAAAATTTATTAATGGTGAAGGGTAGATCAAAGAGTTGATTTTTAGTGGTGCTTAATCACTAACCAATTTAAAATTAAGGTGTTTCAGTAGACTATATTATAATCAAAATAGCAACTTAGTTACAAATTTATGATGACAAGATTCATACTAACTTACTACAGCGTATCCCTAGTATATAAACACATATACATATGCGTAGACATAACCACAAAAACCAGAAACACACAGACAGGGTTAATTGGATCCAGTGAAATATATACCCATCCACACTCGTGTTAGCAAATGTGTATATTCAAATGCATAAATAAGTAGAGAGGTGGATGAAAGAGAGGCCAACCTATAGTTAAAATTTCCTTCCTGAATTTAGAGCAAATACTCACAATGCTCCAGCAATCTCAATGGGTAATGACTGAATCTTGAGAAGTCTGAATTTGCCCTGGTCTTTCACACAATTGGTACCTGAGAGGTGTCCCGACTCAGGGGGGATGATGCACCTAGCCTGCTGTGAGCCAAGAGAGCTCACAGGGTCTCACTTTAGGATCACTATTTATACAGTTCGAGATGATTTACTTCTGTGAGATATTGTCCTACTTCAGCCCACCATGGATGCAGAAATATTTTAGTATTTTCTGCTGGTTGTGGGCCCAGAACTTATTGATTTCAAGTGTTTGGCTTTGACTCAGATATAACAGGTTATCATGACCCAAGCACAGATGTACCAGGCTATCAGGTAGTGACTACCTCCCAAGCGATAGGGAGAGCAGTACAAGACTGGGAAAGCAGGACCAGCACACCAAGGAGGTGCATTAGTGTTCTGTTTTGCTATCTTTCACAGTCTATGTGTGACTTACCCTAGGTTGGTTGTAGTTTAGGAAACAGGGGGCTTGGCGGGGCGAAGTGGAAAGGTCTACCTATTTTGCAGAAGGAGTCTTTCACTGCATCAGGGAAATCACAGGTAGCCACGGACGTTGCTTTCTCTCTTCGATGAAAAGTTCCTTCGGTCCTGGGGCATGAGATGTGAAAAGTCCTGTGGCATGAACAGAACAGCAAGAACAGAAAGGGGGTGGTTTAGGAAACAGGGGGCTTGGCGGGGCGAAGTGGAAAGGTCTACCTATTTTGCAGAAGGAGTCTTTCACTGCATCAGGGAAATCACAGGTAGCCACGGACGTTGCTTTCTCTCTTCGATGAAAAGTTCCTTCGGTCCTGGGGCATGAGATGTGAAAAGTCCTGTGGCATGAACAGAACAGCAAGAACAGAAAGGGGGTGGGGGTGGGAGGTGGAGCAGAGTGCTGGTGAGTGTCTCAACACTCTCCTTTTTATGTGCTTATTCGCAGAGGCATGTTCGCTTCCCTTCCCTGGAAGCGCGGGAGTTTTGCTGCAGTTGGGCAAAGTTTGAACAAAGAAAGAGCAAATCTGGACTATGCTGTTTGGTGCCATGTTCAAACCAGCACAGCGTGGACTGCCACTGCTGCTCCCAGCCCGGCCACGCCACATGCTGTCACTGCTGCTGCATGTTCTGCTGGCTCTGTCACTGCTTCTGAACGGCCTGGTAGCTTTTCATTGCTGCTTTTTTTTAACTGCGGATTGGATGCACATTCCACACCCACCTTCTCTCACTGCACCACTTCTGATCTTATACATACTTGTTAATACCTTGTTTTTCTGTATGTAGTATCTTTATATTGTTATTAAAACTGTTTTAGTTTCCTAAACTTAACAGAGGCCTCGTCAACTTTTTTTTTTGTTCTTGTCTCTTTTCTTGACCCTTTTTCCTGGAAAAGGGAGGAGGGCTAATTAGAAAGACAGTCCCATGACAGGCCAGCCTTGGCCCAAGATTGTACTGGACTTTGTAGTTCAATAATGCAGTACAACTGAGGAGCTGATTAGTACATTTAAGATCTGGAGAATATAGGCAACCTCAGATTTTTAGGAAAAAAGGAATAAATAATCAAAGACATGGAAGTAAAATGAAACATGAGATAAATGGGACAAAATTAATAAAACACAACACTGATTTGCCAAATAGATGATCTAATTATGTAGTATACTATTCATGCCAGATTATTTAATTAAGGACAATGCTAGCAAAGGAAAAACACCATTTGATCAGGTTTATTTAGCCTGGAGGCCAATAGGAGAGTGAGGATCTGGGATTATAGGCTGAAAAATAGCAGAGATCTGATCTGATCTTGTCTCCAGAAGTACTGAAGAATTTGTCTGGATATCTGAGCCACATTTGAAGATAGGCTCGATTTCTTTCTAGAAAAGGCTGTATTCTCCAACTGCTCTGAAAGCAAGAGGGTATGATGGGCTAAGGGATTCTTTTCCAGTTCAGTCTTTTGATAAAATGCTTGTTGAAATGGATTTACACTGAGATTAAAACACTAACTTTAAAATATTATCCCAAATCCTTTATATTTATATCACTTGATATGGATTGTTGTTTGAGACAGTGATGATTTGCCTTGTCTTTTCAACTTGTGCAGGCATTTTTGCTACATCAGCTTTTCCTACCAAAGCCAGAAGGCTAATTTTACAGCAGATTATATAAAGAGCCAGAAGAAATACATCCGTCATAAGTATTTTTTATGAAACAGGAAGCCTGACAAATTGTAGATGTAAGTATTGAGCTTTACAAGAGTCAAAGAATGTTTTTAATTTATTGTTTATAGTAACAATATATGTTAATGACATAAATTTAAGTTGCATATTTCTGCATAATTTCATTTTTAAATTAACCTGACAGCAATTCTAAAATGTATTCTGCAACGCAGAAAAATAGCTCAGTATTATCTGGAATTACTACAATATACTTTCTCTTAGATCAAACAGAATTTTTAAAGAAATATAGAACAGATTATGTTGATTCATGTTACTCTGTGAAGTCAAACTTCTCAATATTATTCCAACTGCAGTCATGTCTCTGCAAAAAAATAAACGTGGTTCTCACAAAGAAAAATAGCTAACGGACCTGTTGAACTGTCCTGTCGGTTTCTTGTAGCATGTCTCAATGTCCCCAGTGATGAGTGATGGAAAGTGGGAACTCAATTATGAAGCTCATTGATGATGATGTTTTTGGTAGGTGAATAGTATAAGGGGAGCTTTTAAATTAATTTTAATTTTTTGTTGTCCCTAACTTTGAAATGAAAGAAGAAAGAGAAGGGAGAAAAGAGAGGAAGAGAGCAAACTTTATTTTCTATGAAAAACTACTTTAGTCCAGGATTATTTTTGGCTATATTTGTCCATGAGATATTTAATGGATGAAGATGCCAACTGAATGTGTTGGGTTTGTGTCTAGTGGGGTTTTGGTAGTGATGGAGAAGGCTTCTGGCTTGTGACTGGCAGGGTTTTGGTAGTGTGGGAAGGGCTGCACCAGCAGCCCCTGTGACACAGGTTAGAGCTGAGCCCTATTGACAATCACTCTGTATTACCACCCTCCCCTTCCCCCTGTTCACAACAGAGGGAAAGGGAAAACGGGTAAGGGAGAGAGACTTAGGGATTGGAAAAGAAAACTAAAACTGCTTTAATGAGAATAATAATAAGAAAATATATACAAATATAGAAAATACCACACCAAACCCAACACCCCTGATGGCAACCACACCATGGTCACCACTGATGCTGTGGGGCAGGCACTGGGGAAGGCCCAGGCTGTGCTCGCAGCAGATGTGAACTGGATGCAGGAGCTGGATTCTGGAACTGAATTTAGGAATGCACAGACTGGGATTAAAGGCAAAGCGGACAGACTCCTCCGCAGACACCGGCCGTTGAAGAAGAGAGGAAGAGACAGTTAGACCCTAGTGATTCCTCAGCTTTATACCGAATATGACATATATGGGATGGAACACCTTCTTGGTCAGTTTAGGGTCACCTATCCTGTCTGCCCCTCCCTGCAGATGTGGCCTCCAACTTACCGCACCCCCAATGTGGTACACAAGATTTAGCAGTGACCTTAGTCTTCACAAGAGCAAGTATCAGCAAGATATATTTGCACACCAATCCCTGGTAGTAACTGCAAACATCAAGCGTTATCACTTCTAGAAGCAGTCACTGTCTGCAAAGATAGGCCGTTAAATTCAGGAAGTGCCGTTACTTAGGTGAGACAGAACTGAAAAGAAAAACCACTGAATAGATTAATTATTAATTAATTAATTCTCTTTTAGCTCAAACCAGGACATCCTGTAAGAAGCTTCATGAAAGCTCCCTCTGGCTCCAAGTTAGTCTCCTAAACAAGCCTGATCCAATCAGTGCCTCTGCAAATAAACTTACTTAAGAGGGGAAGCCTGTTTGACAAGAGCCTTTGTTGGGCAGCTCTCATTTGTTTTGGAGGCAGGTAGGACAGAGGGAGAGACAACCATGCGGTCACCCCAGTTAGCGAAGCACGGGATGGGAGCCTGTTTGACAAGAGCCTTTGTTGGGCAGCTCTCATTTGTTTTGGAGGCAGGTAGGACAGAGGGAGAGACAACCATGCGGTCACCCACGTTAGCGAAGAACGGGTTGGGGAGGAACTCCAAAGCATCCATTTCCTCATGGCCTGTGGCAAGATAGCAAGTTGAGTCCCTGCAGTTCTCAGAGATCAGTGGTGGAGAGGAGGTCTATTTGGAAAAATATTGGAAAAGCCCACACTGGAGCAGGATACCACTCCTGAAGAAGTCCATGGCTCTGAGGAAGACCCACACTGGGGCACTTCATTGCTGGGAGAACTACAGCCAGTGGAGGCCCCCACACTAGCTGGAGGAATTCATGGAGGACAGTGGGAGAGATGCCACATTGCCATAGGAGACGACTATAAAGAGTGTTTCTACTGAAAAGGAAAAAACAGCATAAGTAGCATTGTTAGGACTGGGACTGACCATGAATGCCATCCTCTGTCCCCCTACCACGAGGTGAGCAGAGGATAGTAGCAAAGCTGGACCTGGGAAAGAAGGGAGGAATGGGGGAATGATGTATTTAATATCTTGGTATTTTCCTAACTCTGATTGGATTGGGGATTTGGTAGTGATTTTGTTGTTTAAATTAAACTGGTTTCCCCATGTTGAGTCTGTCTTTTGCCTGTAACCATGATAGGTGTGAGCCCTTCCTGGCCTTTTTCCTGATCCTTAAGCCGTTTGTTGTGTTTTCTCCTACTGGAGTGAGAAAGCAGCTGCATGGTGCTTGACTGCCAGCAGGGTCTAAAGCATGACACAGGAATTTCAAAATATTTAGTTTAAAAGATGTTTCTATAGTCTTATATACGTATATATAATTCAACAATGGAAAGCAGTACTGGTAGGTGCTGCTGAAGCAAGGTACCATATGGATATATCATGTATTAATAGTCTGTTTTCCTTCTCTATTTTTACTTACTCTGCAATGTTTAGATTGCCATTTTATAGCTAAATTTAATTTTTTTTTTTTAAATCAGAAAACAGGACTGTATTGATTTCTTTAAGTGCAAAGTAAATGTCTTCCTAGTTTTTTAAATTTGCATTAACATATATCTAGATTTGAAACAGTATTGACATTTTCGGAATGCTATAATATCTACAAAAGCATTGTCTTATATTTCTGTTACTTATATTCTATTTAATGGTTCTCAGTTCTATTCACAGTCAACTTTTCC
>NW_010401848.1:24803-29697 GCF_000710305.1 Buceros rhinoceros silvestris
ATCAGGCTTATAAGAAGGGCCAAGAAATAGACACAAATACGATTAGACTGAATGATTAACAAATGAATAACCACTGCAATATTGACCCAGTCTTTTTTCCTGAATCTCCAGGCATTTTTACAGTGGATGTGGGAATATATTCTGGCAAGATTTATAAAAGCACAGCTTCCAGCTAAGCATTTTTCCTGAATCTCCAGCCATTTTTACAGTGGATGTGGGAATATATTCTGGCAAGATTTATAAAAGCAGATCACAGCTTCCAGCTAAGCAATGATTTGTTCCCAGACTTGGGTTCAAAAGTATATGTACTCTGTCAGTAAATGACTTAGAAAAATCTGAAATAAGGGAGCTATGCAATATTAATGTTTCCACTAAACCCTGCAAAATATACTGTAGGGTGCAGGACTTCTCACTTATTACTATTTTATTTTAAATGTATGAAAGTTTTATTTTTATTGCAGAGAACAAATAATGAAAATTATTGCATTTATTTGTATAAGAAATTGTCCCTTGTAGCAGCTATGCA
Source organism: Buceros rhinoceros silvestris (assembly GCF_000710305.1). NCBI lineage: Eukaryota > Metazoa > Chordata > Aves > Bucerotiformes > Bucerotidae > Buceros > Buceros rhinoceros. Next base: position 25,330 of record NW_010401848.1, read on the forward strand.
AAGTCAGTAGGAATTTGGTACTACTCATTTAAAACAGTTTGAAAGGTTAACTGCAAAAGAAAAACACATGTACTTCTGCTTTTTACTGCTCATTTATGCTTTACAAAGGTAATTATGTTGTGGTTTTTGTTGTTTGCTTGCTTTTTCTGCTAGATATTTGCCTTCAAAACCTGTTACTTACAGTTGTTTGCAGGAAAGTCTTTGAAGAACAAACCACTTGTATGACATAACGACATCACAGCAGGAAGAAATCAGATCTGAATTTCCAGCATTCTTCAACTAAAGATTATAAATGCAGAATCAATAAAGTTTTTGGAAATTACACTTTTAACTTCAGCCTGAATATTTCAAACTGTATCTTCATGTAACATCTGTATGACCTTTGCAGAACAAAAAAAAATCACACACAGAAAAAAAAACTAAAATGAAAGCAAACCACTTCCTAAATGCTCGGTCTTCTGGTATTGTAGAGATATGAAGAAGTAATGTATATCCAGACTTGCATTGCTTGATTTTTTGTGACAATACTTTTCCCAAAGGAAGATAGATTCAGTCAAGTACACAGCATTATCAAAACACTGGTTTTTTTCCTACACAGCATTCTGAATCAAGTAGCTTTTGGCCCAAGTTGAATTAGCACCACTTAACCACAATATTTTGTGGAATAACAATCACACCTCAGCTTATGTAGATGTCTTGCCAAAAGGCAGCTGGCAGGCTACTTGTATTTTTATATAAGATTATTGAAAACCAGATAAAATAATACAATTATTATTTTATTATCTTCAGTTCTGGAGCAGCATAGAGAGTTTGCATGTATTAAAGTATTAAATACCATGTTTCTACTAAAAGTGCATGATTTACCATATTGACACAGTAACACAAACGAAAGCAACCTTTTTTCTTGAAACTTTTATTTATTTATATGCTGTATTATTTGCTGTAGGTTGAAAATTCATGAAATTAGTGATATTAGATGTCTATCAAAAGGAAATTGATAGACTCAGAGTTAAAATAAAATTAGAAAAAAAATCCATAACCTTCTGAACCCTGTGTTTATTTGTCTGCATTTTCTCATATGACAATGTTGCAAGTACATACACAAATAATGTTTTTCATACGACTGGTACATCTCAGATAGTTTATGCACACTTGACTTCTTTGAAAAGAAAAGTATTAATCTAAATAAGTGTCTATACAAAATGTACAGTCTTCAAGGACACATTTAACCATCAAGAAGTTCTGAAATTTACTATAAAATAAATGCTAGGTTTTAGCATTCATGCCAGATTCCAGTTCCAATGTTAACATTGTAATTTTCTAAGTTCCTTCACAAGTGTTTGGTTAGTTTCAGCGATATTTTAATACATTTTTCTTCATACAGAAAAAGAGTTTATTACACAAGTAGTTTCATTATGGCAAGGCAATTACTTCAGCAGAAGGGACTATTCAGTTAAGATAAAGATATGAGCAGTTAGACCATGCTGTTGCTCTCCACGGCTAAATTCTGGTGTTATGAGGGGATTTTGATATCCATGGAGATGGGGACTTCATATCTGAGCGAGAAAAACTTCTTAACCCTGAACTTGAAGATGATTCCTATCTCTATGGATTCTTTTCTGTCCTAATGTAATGGCAACACAGCAGTCTTGAAACACTCTTTAGAGTACGTTATGAAGAAGAATCTGGCCTAACAAGACCCATTTTAGGAAAGGCATAAAATGCAATGCAAAATAATCAGATAAACCAGTACTGAATTCTTGTTTTATTAACGATATTCTTGTTTCTAGGAGTTCTAGCCAAAGACACGTATATGTCACTATGATGTATTAAGCTTAAATCACTAAAAAGCAAATATTTGTTTATTTGCTTAATCAAGACAGAAGGTTTCTGACTGTACTGTGAAGAAATAAGAAAGATAAATCCTTTTCATATTTACACTTGGCTATATTTACTGAGCTTGCTAAATGTCTTGAATGCACACAATTTAAGGTGGCTGGTTTTCTTCAGTCAGAAAGATTGAAAAAATCAGAACTGAAATACTTCCACAATCTTTCCTTCCTTCAAACAAATTGAATATTGAATTCTCATAATAAGGCAAGCATTATGTTTTGTTAAAGCTGTCCATGAAAGGCAACAATAATATTTGATGACTAAGGTGAAAATATCGTCAAAGCCCATAGTATCAACTGCAAATCCAATGAAATAAACGTTTTATTAGAAACATTATTTACAAAAGTAAAGAGAACTGAGATGCTAACAGTTAATTAGCTACCTAGGGAAATTAAAACTGACTTCATAGCTGACATTTACTATCTGACAACATTTTATTAAACAAAATAAACTCTGATTTGTTATAGCTTCTACTTTAGAATTCAGTAGGAATGATCAGACACATAAATTGGGTTAAAAGCTGACAATCACAGAGAGCAGCACTATATCAGAAACTTTTTCAATCAATAGTTTTGGGGTTTTTTTAAAACAATTAGCAGCTAAACTAAATCACGGTGATGCAGTCCATATCTCACAGGAATGTAATTCCTTTTGGCCATTGGTTTGTACTTCATTACACTGAACAATATTTTGAAACTGCAGCAAAGAGTTTTTGAGAGTTAACAAAGTAAAAAACAATTAAAACTTCTCAAAACTTCTGTGTTGTGTTAATCTCTGAGCCACTGTACTTCTTAGACCACAACAGAGAGGAATATTTGAAAGGGAAAAAATGTAGAAGGATAATGCTGAAAAACACATATTTTGAGAATTACAGGTTGAAAGACATCCAAGTAAGTATTCAACAGAGTAAAGGATTAAGATGGGATGATCACATGAAGTAACAAAATACATTGAAAATAACACCTCTATGGTACATTTTAAAAATCTTTCAGAAGCAGAGACTGGAGTAGTATGGGGTTGCATGAATATGTAGCTCAAATTACAGAGCAACATAATAATCAGAAAATCTGGAGGTGGGTGGAGAATTGAACTTGAACTGCACAATTGTTTCACTTGAATCACAAATAAAATCATGCTAGGTATGGCAAGAAGGCAAATTTTTCAAAAGCTTTCAAGAAGAGAATAAACCAGGTGAATTAATAGACAGGTAGATTTATAGCATATTTTCCTTTATTTTTTTTAATTAGTATTTTGTTCTTGTGCTGTGAATTTTTAGGGTTACTGCAAGCGCGCTGATGGCTGAAAAGGCCAGGTTGGATGGGTCTTTGAGCAACCTGATGTAGTGAAAGGTGTCCCTGCCCATAGCGGGGGTGGGGTGGGGGGGGAGAGGGTTGGACCTAGGTGATTCCAACCCAAACCATTCTGCAATTATATAATTCTATTATATTTCTTCACTTTTGTCCACCGCTCCAATATGTCTACAAATTCTATCAATTTACAGTGAATGCAACAAGTTTTCTAGGAAGAACTCTTGGCTGTAATGCTTGCCCAGAACTGCCCACCTATAACACCACAGTGAGCCACTGAGCCAGCAACAGGATCTCTAGGACCATTCATGTAGCAGATACCCTAAGGAAACCATCTGAAACTTGGGGTATCTTTATGTTATCTTCAAAGCTCAGCTTCAGAACGTACTTGGATCTGCTCCAGAATGAGCTTGATGGAATTCTCTGAATGAAACCAGTGAATGGACTTCTGCAAAACTGATCTGAGAACTGCTTGGATGCTGCTACTATACAACAGCATTTCTGAAGACAGACTAGGCCTATAGGTTTCTGTAAGTCTTATAAGTAAAATCCCAGTATACTGGGACTGTAGAATAAATCTAAAAGGGTCCTTTCCCAAGTTTATAGTTTCAAAATATTTTAAAACAAAATTACAGGAAAAAAATGCAAGACCAAAAAATTCAAATTATTTGTCTTTATTGCATCCAGTAAACATAACCTAATTTGGGATAGATGCAGAAAAATATGGAATATTCAGTACCTTGTGTTGCAGAAATTTAACTTTTGGTAATTTACATTCACCCTTTGTAGACAGAGTCTTCCTTTCAAGAGATAAATTGCTATAAACAATAGAAGTTCACTGAAATTTATAAGAAGCTGTATAATTCTTAGCACTATACTTAACTGAGTAAAGCTAAATTGAATACTTTAATGTTGAAATAAGTATTTGAGTAAAAATGCTTTTTTAAAGTCATTCATGCCCAGTGTTCATTATTATTAACAAACTAACTGTTTTCTTTATAATTACACATTTATTTTACAGAACAATAGAGCAGAGTTGCATATCCCACAGTATTTAATTTTTAAAAAAGAAACCATACTTTATGACATTTCAGTAAAGTTTCCAGAAAAAAAATGGTGGGTCTCTTTTCTTCTTTTGTGCTTTCTTTTGTAATAATAATAATATTAA
>NW_010401849.1:0-24683 GCF_000710305.1 Buceros rhinoceros silvestris
GCTCACCAGGACAGACGGAACAGAAGTTAGCGGATTGTAGGAGTTTGGAAGTTATCAGTGACCACACTCAGGACTTTATAAAGTAGCGTCATAATGTTTTCCACTCTTCATAATCCCTTTCCTAAAATTCCTAGATTTTTATATATTTTGATTATCATGAAGTAGCGAGCTTATAATGCCTGAGAATTATAAGCTATTGAGAATTCCTTCCTAAAAGAGACCATCACACTGTTAAGTTTGTATCACCAGAACTCTCTCATCTTACTACTCGTCTGTTTTTTATAGTTTATTTAGGTGTAACGGATGTTTTTGTGCAACATTCTCTAAGGGGAAACTATTTATTTCTTTGCTTCATATGCTATTGTTTAAGCTTTATGTTTTTCACTCTACAGCAAGATATGATTTTTCTTTAGTTGGGAACTTTATCAAATATCCATGAGATACGTAAGATACCATTAACTATTCATATTCACATGGTCGCTGATTTCTTTGAAGAATTCTAACAGATACTGAAGGTAAGATCTCCCTCTGCAGAAGTTGTGTTTTGTTTTTCCCTACGTCACTGTTATCATTCTGTTTTATTATAGTTTCCTACCTTTTCACACTGTATAATTTGTAGTTCCTTAGACTCACTGTCTTCCTCCTGTTCTTCAAATCCTTGTTAAGAGTTAGCATAATCACTTTACTAACACCTACTCCTTTAAACAGCCTCAAAGAGAAGTGTTCACACAAACAGAAGCAGCAATTTCATGTTTGATTGCCTGGCAAGCCTTGGGTGTACACCATTGGTCCTACCAATCTGCTAGTCGTCATTTTACGAAATCGTCCCAGGACGTTTCCAACAGAGTCTTCAAACGAAGGCTGCTCCTTCAGACCTATGCTTATAAAGCATGATTGCTACTGCTTACAGCTGTGAAGTTATGCAGAAATGCTACATTAATTTTTCCAGAGTAATCTTCTTTGAGTCCTCCCTTTGCACTTCCTCATCCTCACTAAATGCTATGGATTTCTGCACACAGATTCAGACAAAAGCAGATTTGAGACTGTGGTCAATGACCTTCTGCAATCAAATCTACAATGTGAAGGTTTTTCATGCATTTAAGGATTGCAACTGTCCAAAAATCACAAAGATTGTTCTATTCTCCTGGCTGGCTGACTTACCGCATAACCAAACTATTACCACCAGGATTATTATTGCCAGGGGTAACAACAGTTTACCACAAGAGCAGATGTCCTAACCTTTTCTTTTGCAGCCTATTACAGATCCTTTTAAGTTAACTGTCAGGTTCTTCAATCTTTTTTTTTTTTTTTAATACATGCATCTCCTGGGCAATTAATTTCTCTAATCACACTTACACTTTGATCCAGCTGTAAGTAGAGCTCTGCTCAGTTATAACACACATTTATCCTTTGTACAGTAAAACATTACTGTCACTGCAACTCCTTTGTTTTGCTGGGCATCATTATATGCCACAAACGCTGAAAAGAGGAAGGAGGTCCTTACTAGACACTCAAAGTCTCGGTTGCTTAAGCCTCCTGCCATTGTTAGTTACTGTTTAACTCCCTTACAGCCTGGCAATACAGGCTTCCCTCCTCACCACACTGGAGAGGTATATCCCCTGCCTGTTTTCCAGGCAGTCTACTCATCTCTCCTCACATCACTTAGGTGGAGACCTGAACAGACACACAGTCTCATCCCACACTGCTCAAGCCACCACTTGGTCTTTTTAGCACTCAGTTTCTTAGGAACAGTCTGTTAGCTACCTTCTTTGCAATTTTATTGCACAGAATTTGTATCCTCCATCCCAGCCTGTCTTTACAATGTTGTTAGAGCGCATCATCACAGGAAAGCTCTTATCTTTGCTATTCTACAGTGCTCCAAGAAGAATAAGCACTACCTCTTGCACAAAACCCTTTGGAATTGTATGAAAATCTAGCCCGCTAACAGGAATGTGTTCTTTTAAGATTCTCACCTGGTATCAGTTCTCTCTGTGACAGGACTGGATCACTGAGCAAAAGTCTTTGCACACAAATATGAGAGATCCCAAGTTCAACATGTACTGGATTTCTTCTAACGTGATTATTAATGAGAAGATAATAATGAATAGTTACGTCTTCTCAAAATACAGATTTGTTTTCCATCTCAGCTTTTTCTTTGGGTTTCCTGGACCAAGAATCACTCAGACCTCTTCCAAACACTTAAACAATATCTTACGACATCCCAGCTGCTGTTATCTCTAGCAACAAAGTTAATTGTTGCTATCAGTTATGCTCACAGAACATATAAATAACTACTGATGGCAGTCTAGACGCTTAGGGGACTTCCACGCGGGCACTTCTGTCCCATGTGACCTTTCCCTTCCATTCTGCTTGCAAATTCATTTATCCAGGGCAAGAGTTTGGAAACAGTATCGTAACTTACAATTCTTAGTTTGTCTATTTTTTGGCAATCATTTATTGAGGTATTGTATCTGACATAAAGGAAATGTTTGCACAATCCTGCCTTTTGTGAATAAAATAAAAATGCAATTTGCATTAAATGGTTTGCAATAAAAACCAGGAGAAATGCACCCATCCTTTTCAGGGACCCAGATGTGATTTGGGTTGTACCTGCCACTCTTACAGTACAGTCTGAGAGGCAAAGCAGTAAGTACATGTAAACTGATGAAACTTCAGATTCCCAAACTAAAACATACTATACTGTCAGGTTTCAAAAAGGAACACTTTCTACCCTAATTCCTGTCTTTGATACTGGATACAGTCATCCCTTAGGCGGAGAGAAAAGGGTAAGTACATAACACGACAGAATGGCCTAAATGCTGTTCCCAGAGAAGTGAGAATCTAGCTTCTCATGCATGTTGAAGGACTTTATCTAATACATTGCCTATAGAAAAGAACAAATTGGTTGCCATTAAGTGTATTTTCATGCTGCTAGTATTATTTAACTAAAGGACAATTTTTTATTTTCTTCATGACACCCATCTGGAGTAACTTTACTGAAGGCTGTAAGCCCATGCCAAAAGGAAGTCTTCATGAAATGCAAGTCAGTTATGCCTCCTTCGAACACAAGATTGGCCCTTCGTGTCTGTATTTATAAAAAACAGGTAGAAGGTAATATCTAATCTTTTGAAGTCACACTGAACTCATGATTCACATTGAACTAATTCAAATATTTAAAATACTGTGATGAATTGAGATCTCAAAAGAATTGTCAGGTAAATTTCAGTTTGGTTGAGAATGCAGACTAGATGGTGACAGGTCAACACAGAAACAATCCTGTAAGAGATCTGGTGACAAATCCTCAGGGAGACAGAAGCATTAAATTTAGATGGTGGACAAAAGAATCAGTTACATGACAGTAATTGAGATCAATTGGAACACCATGTCCTTGCTTGAGTCACAGTTTCCCTTGCAGTTTCTCAGAACAATTACTGTTTTATCACCACAGGGATTAAAGTAAGAGCTTCAGAGCTGTATGTGCTTAATTGAGCTGATACACAGCTTGTGCTGTAATGCTTCTTCATGAAAAAAAAAAAAGTTTTGTGATGCATCACCTTAATTGGTCATGAAAGAAAATACTTGTTTAAAAACTAAGTCTCCATTCACAATCATATAAAAGAACAGCAGGCAGGATAAAGAACAGAAGTATTTCAAAACTTGGGTTTATGTCTTGATGCTTTTCCCCTCACACAATTCCAATAAGCCCTGCAGTCCAGATAAATTTTTTATATATATATATAATTCCTTAATAAAATTTCACGGGAAATTGAAGATTTTGGTCAAGCTTTGAGGGAAAAAAAAAAAGGAAAAAAAAAGAAAAAAGAAAAAAAAAAGAAGGCAGCAGAAAGAAGTTTTGAAACTGTTCCACAAATTAGAAAATTTGCCTTGAGTAGTGGGGAGGCTTATTTCCCCTAAATAATGTTCTACATAACACAACTTTTCTTCTTTTTTAAAGCCTATGTTTTTTATTTGATTGAAAACATGATTTTAAGTTTTTCATTTAATTCAATAGTTTTATTTCAATAAGAAAATAAAAGGCTTTATTTCTCAGCATGTGCATATGCCTACTGCAAGCACAAAAAGTCTCAATGGATAGCTAAGTTTTCTAAACTGGCTACTAGAAGAACTTAATTCTAATGACTTGTGTTTTGTCTGACATTGTCTGAACCGTGACTGTAGCCCCCAGAATGTAGGAAACGTGTTTGTATCTTCCACTGCTCTGTGGGCACCAGCAATGAGAAAAGATGGGAGGAAAAGTTGAGCTACAGGAAGAAGAGCTTCAGCAGGTACAGTTTGGGACATGGAGTAAATGAGGAACACAGGGAGAAGGAAGGGGAGTAGAGGAGTGGCTGGTGGGAGAGAACAACTGCAAGAGAGGTAAGAACAAGAGAAAAAACACCTGGGCTGCAAGAGAGACACAGGAACTTGGGAGGATGCAGCTGGCAGAGACAAAGCAGGTACGAAACAGAGTTGAAAAATAAGACAAGTTGGAGATGATGAGAGGAAAGCGGGGAAAGAAGGGTGAAGGAAGGGTCCCTACTTCCACATGCTGTTAATTCAGGATAAAAGGTAAAACATGGACTGTGATACAACCAACTTTATGATGACAAGAGGCTTCCTCTCTGTCTGTTCTGAAGAAGAAAATATGTGAAAAGTGAAGACAAAAGGAAATAAACATAGCTGTAAACTTTCTTATGTGATCTTAATTTGACTTTGCCACATACAGGCCAAAATTACTTTTAAACTTAGTTTATTTTTAAATTAGAGTTGATGAGAAATATTAAGAGTTCAATCCCTTCTTTGCTATCATTTCTATAATTAATTAAATCCACATTAACATCCCAGCAGTGAACAACATTTTGGAATTTGCTATTCTGGAATAACTGAAGCATGAATACGATTTTTTTGCCTCTAGACTAGTGAATGATAAATAGTTGCTCACAATCAATGAGACTCATTTGTATGTGGAGTAAATATTTATATCTGAATGATGAATCTCTGAAGAACAGATTTATCATGGAAAGTATTACAGACTGTTAATTGCAGCACTATTCAAGTTGTCAGAGGAGTAACATAAATAACACAAATGCAAATTACTACTTTAAAAATGAAAGGACAGGCAATTTTTTTATGCTTCTTTGAGATTAATTTACTATAAACATCAACAATTTCTGATGGTAAAGTTACATGGAAAAAGAAACGTGATGGATGTAATTATCATAGAATTAGCAGTGGACAGTTCCTCACAGAAAAAAAAAAAAATCTTTTCTCCTTGTTCATGAAATGCAGTCAAACAGCCAGCATTTGTAAACAAACCTATTTCTTTACTCCTAGAACAGAGACGGATAGGCTGAAAATGCAGAAGATACATTGCAGACTGTTCATTATGTGGGTATGAAATCATTTAAATCAGGCGGGTAACAAATGAGATAGAAGGAGCAAAATCCTTTTCACTTGTGAGTCTCGCAAAGCACCCAGGCATTGACTCAACAGTAACCACAGATTTGCTTTTTATGTTTCTGGGAGTAGCTGAGGAGTGTGGTAAAAACGAGAAAGCTGCTCACACTCTGTGGAAGCCAGAACCCCCAGGACACTGGCAGTTCTTCAGCAGCTGCAGCCAAACAAAGCACACAAAGGCAATGCGATAGCCTGTCAGAGATGCGCTGGAACCGCTCGGCTCTGACGGCTACTGTCAATAGTGACGGTCAACAAAAACGGACAGTCGCAATGGAGCAGTGTTGAGACTCCTCAACGCCTCCATCTTCTGCAGATTGCAAAGCCTTATTTTGGGCTGTGCAGCCAAGATCACTGATACTCTCCTGTCCTCTGTGAGAGACAGAGGAAGGGACGGCACTGGGCTTCCTGGAGGGGCCTGCAGCCTGGGAAGCAGGCAGGTTTGCAGACCTGTTTTCCTTTGGGAAACTTTGAACCGTACATGTACCAAGAGCTTCCAGGTACCTGATGGTCAGCAGTAACTCCCCTGTCTCTCCAATCTGCGTGAGGTGGAACACCTGTTTTATCCTGCAATTTTATACCTTTGAGAAGAAAAGGCTGTGGGAGCAGAGGAATGAAGGAGGCACAGACATGGCAAAGAAGATTTTTCCAGGGTCATCAAGATCCACCCATCATCCAGGGTCAGCACAAAAGTTACTAAAAAATGTTTGTAATTCTTCCTTCTATTTGAGTCATCTGTTCAGTCTTTCCTCATTCTTGTTTTTTATTTCATATTTGCATACTGAACAAAATGTAAATGAGAAAAAAAGGTAGGTAAACACTTATTCAGAATTCTATCTAATAATGAAATTAGGATAATTTTTTCTTTTTGCCAAATACAGAAATGCTGTAATTTTGGCATTTGGGAGCCTTCCCCAGAACACAGACAGTGTGAACTGTATGTTAGGTGCTCTCAGTAACAACCAAATTGTCAAGAAGTGATAATTTTCCACCTTTCCCTTTGAAAACAAAGGATGAAACTTCACTCCTATAGTATACCTGTACACTGAGATGAGAAAATCCATCAAATCTTGTTTGAAAAATGAGAGTGAAAATTAAATGCCAGAATAGAAATATTAACAATTCAAAGGTTTCACATTGCAAATTTTGCTTTCTATATATAGTCTAGTAAATCACAGTGGAAGTCTTCTAATGGGAAAGAGCTGTCAGACCAAACCTACTGTGTTTCCAGAATTACATACCAATTGCCTAAAAGAGCCACCTTGTTTTTTCCAGGCTGAAAAGATTTCCTCATGATTGCTTTTGCCTAAACACAATTATTTAAGCTACACCAATAAGCTGTCACTGACTTAAAAAAATGCAGGGTGATGATACAGTACCATTATGCCGCAGTCTGAGTTCAAGCTCTTTTTTAAGCTGCTATGCCTCATAGTCCCAGAGGAAGGCAGAAGCTGAACATATTTTCCACACTCGATTGTAGCAAAAACATACACGACTACTTCACAAACAAGCTGTGATCAATCAATAGATTGTATGGAGCTTTCTTAACACTAAGAACTATATTTAAATTACAAATTTCAGCCTGGAAAAGAAGAAAATACCGCAAAATGGTCAAGGCGAAAAGAAGAAGAAAAAAAATCACAACAGGAAAACAGAAAAAACACTTTGCCAGTGAAATGCCTCTCAACCTTCAAGGCATGCATCTGCACAGAGAAGCCATCTCTGGCTTGTGCACAATGATGTATGAGCTTACAAATGTAGGCGTGGGGTCTTGCCTGAGGAAAATCTTGCAGGCACAGCACTCTGGCCCCTGTGTTAACTCCACCGTAATTTTATATTATTGACTGGACATGAGAGGTAAAAATGTTTTTGCAATTATGGAATTGGCCTACAACTGACAACAATAGACTTCGGTTTCTGCTTCTACGGCAAGTCACTTCATCTCTCGGTGAAGAGTTTAGGGAGTTCCTAATTTTACAAAAATAAAATAATTTAGGAACCTGTTGCTATAACAGTACAATCAAAGAACAGAGCTGAGGTCTTAACTGCAAAGAAAACAAAAAAACCAAAACCACCCACCTTAAAAACTAATTTCTAACCTAGTTTTTCAAAGGACATTAAAATGCCGATGCTTTATTTCTGCTTGCAGTTGTCAGAGGATGGTTAAGTGAGGATGTACTGAGTCATATTAACATGGATAATTTCAAAGGAATTACCTATTTGAGATAGTACTTGACATTCAGTAGAGAGCCCTCTGCTCTGTGTTAGTGCTGCTTGCAAGACGGGACAGGGAGCAGTTAGAGAAGCAGCGTTAGGTGCTTTTTCAGAAAGTATTCCTGATCAGAAACTGGAAGGAGGTAAGAGAAAAGGAATTATCAACAGTGTTGCTTTTAAGCTGTGTTTCATCAGTGTCTCTGGCTGACAGCTTTCAAACCTGACCTTGTCCCAGCTACTTGTGGCTCTTACAGAAAAAAGACCCTCTTCCTCATTCCACAGTATCCCAAACTTTAAAGAGCATTCTTCACCACTCCAGGTGACACATCTCCGCTTTTCAGGAGGACTGAAAATATTAAATACCAGTATGTAAAAGATGGACGGAAAGTTGGGAGTTTTTTATCTGAAGTTTTAAAGTTTTTACACTGATTCAGCTGCAGTATTATAAACTAAATATAGTGGGCTACAGTGATTCCCTATTGTGTTTCCGTGTACTTATGTACATAATCCTTAGAAGGGAGTAAGTTACTCTTTCAGTGCTGATAGCTGCACTATAAATTCATCAACGGATCACAGTGCTGGAGGAGTAGTGAGGTGGATGGAAAATCATCTGAAAAGCCGGGCCCAGAGGGTGATGATCAGTGGGACAAAGTCTAGCTGGAGGCCAGCAACCAGCAGTGTATCCTAGGGGTCAATACTGGGTCCAATCCTGTTCAATATCTTCATTAATGGTCTGGATGATGGGGCAGAGTGCACCCTCAGCAAGTTTGCTGAGGACACAAAACTGGGAGAGGTGGCTGCTATACCACTAGGTCATGGTGCCAGCCAGTGGGACCTTGATAAGCTAGAGAAATGGCCTGAAAGGAACAACATGCAGGTCAACAAAGAGAAGCGCAAAGTTCTGCACCTGGGCAGGCGTCACACCAGGCACCAGGACATGTTGAGGGCTGACCAGCTGGAGAGCAGCTTTGCAGAAAAGGACTTGGGGGTCCTGCTGGACACCAAGTTAAACATGAGCCAGCAAGGTGCCCTTGAGCAAACCAAGCTAATGGTATCCTGGGCTGCATTAGGAAGACTGTTGCCAGCAGATGAAAGAATAAGGATCCTTCCCCTCCCCTCAGCACTGGTGAGGCCACTGGACTGCTGTGTCCAGTTGAAGGCTTTCCTGTACAAGAGAGATATGGAGCTACTAGAGAAAGCCCATCAAAGGATCACAAATATGACTAAGGGACTGGAGCCTTCCTCCTGAGGAAGGGCTAAGAGGGCTGGGACTGTCTGGCCGTTTTAAGGTTATGGAAAGCTACACTTTGCAATGCAGATTACATCCTCTTTGCTTTAGCACCAAACACAGCTATGAAGGTAGCATTCTCTCGCTCTCTCTGCAGTTTCTAGAACATCCTCTATGCACCTAAACCTTATGGACAAATCCCACAGGCCTGTATTTCTGATTAAAAAGACTAATAGCGCAATGTATTTTCTGGCTAAGAGCTGGCATCCTGCTAAAACCCTACTCATTATGGGGTTTGATTTTGGCGTGGGTTTTTTCGGTTTTTTGTTCTTAACTGACAATGAAACAAAAAGATACAACCTTTTTGATTATCATTAATAATTTTGAAACATAAGACTGCAGTTTGTGTTACAACATCACGTAACAAATCCTGGAGACAGATCCCTGGCCTATATAATGTGGTAAAGTAACTACCTTGTAGTTATAAAGGTTTAGATTAGCTGGTACCTCTACCAAGGAGCTCACAATGTTTGTTCCTTAGCCTTTAAATGGCTACACACATGAGGACACCCTCATGGCACTGAACCACTTAAATTCTATTTGACATACTGTAAGTCATGTACACACTTTCAAGATAAGGGTCTAAATATGTCCTAGGCAAAATGAAGCAACCTCCTCCCAACTCCAAAAAACCCCCAGTGGCTGCAATACAACGCCAAAGGCCTGTGGTCTGTCACACACCTAGCTGGTTCTGTTGTCCTGGGAAGCTGTCCTCAGGAATCACTGTTATCTTCTGTACCGATTTTGAAGTTGCATTCCATTCACCTCAATTCCCCCGCTTTGTCATTTTTGTGATTAATACACTTCTCTTTAAAGATGCTTCATTATTTTCTAGTTACATTAGTCATTCCTGTTGGGGTGATTAAAACCCATGACTAAGAGAACATAGATTAGGCTAAAAATAATAAAATACAACAGTAATTACTAGGAAAGTAATTAACATTTACAGGTTCTTCACTTTTCCTTATGTGCTTTAAAATTTCTCAGCTTCAGCAAATTCAAATGTACTCGAGCCAGTTCTAGAATGTTTACTTCCAAGAAAAAACAGATGCAACAAGAGTGGGAATATTCACTATATACAAGCTACCAATTTTCTCTTAAAAAAATTAAACTACAGTAATAAGAAGATGTATGAAAATACAGTAAGCACTTATTTTCTTTGGGGTTTGCTTTTTGTAATGAAAAGTATCATAAGTTTCAAGAAAATTTATCACTTTTAGGTATTGCTCCTATCACTGTTATTCCATTACCATTTTCTCTTACTTCTTTCATAGAAATATACAGCTATTTTATGCTTTATAAATGCCTGTAATTTACAAATGCTTTATAGCACACTGGAGCCTTTTCCTTCTAAAATATCTGAAACACAGCAGAGCAGTAGTGCGCATCTCTCTTTGAAGACCAATGTGCCTTTGGTATTTTACCCTGCTCTTAACAGCAGGTGGAGAGCAGTAAGGGCAGGATCCTGAAGGGGAAGAAAACATTGTGAAAGAGTCATCCCAGCTGTACAGGAAAAGTGAAATTAAAATTTATTCAGGGCCTATGCTTGAGTAGTAGAAGTACAGCATATGATCATGTGAAATACTGATTCAGTCCAGTGCAAATGTGAAAGCTAAAGACTGCTGCTTTCAAAAACACAGCTCCTGAAGAGACTGTAAGTGACAATAAAACCCAGTTCTCGCCCAGAAAGTTCCAATTACTCATCAGAAGAAACAGTATCAGACAAGTCAAATCAGATCCTATTTTTTCTGCGAGAAATAAATATAAGAAAAGACATTCAGGCAAGGTGTCTGTGCTGTAACTGCAGATAAAGATGGCTTATAAATACAATACTACAAATTGGCTACTGGTCTATAAAAAAGCAGCACTTGTTACTATGAATTAGACAATAGGCACGCTGTCTGCTGAGGGTAATAAATATATCCAGCTGGACTGTTACAACCTAAGGGGCAAAGTTGCATCCATATGAAAAACCAGTCAGGAGGACGCACTGAACAGTTCAATTTTTACCAAGAAACAGCATCCTAATAACAGACTAGCAAGGCTAGCCTGCACCTGGATCACCAACACCTCTCTGCATTGCTCACTGGAGTTAACCCCAAACATGCCACAGCGAAGTAACTAATTCTTTATCTCAAGACCTGCAGAAGATTGGTTGTATCAGCTGACAATCATATTCACAAACAGCTTCAGGGAACCCCTACGAGCAGGAAATTCTATTACAGATACAAACTACTCTGCTCCAGGAAGACAGCTGATACCATGGTGTTACTCAGCGAGAACTTACAACTCAGCTCTCGGATGTAAGTCATAGCTCATCTTACATGGTGGGCACTTCAGATGATTTAGACATAACGTTCTACGCTAAAATGATAGTAGTAGTTAGAATACATCAGTGAAATAGCGTCCCACTGGTTAATCTGTGTGCATCCTTATTGGGTATTCCTGCCACTACTGTAGCTACAAAAATCCCAGCAGGACAGCAGTGAGTAGATACAGTTATATCTCATATGGGTTATAGATTAATAATTATTCAGCCTCTGAAAAATTATCCTAAGCATTTGGGTGGTTCTATTTGAAGTAAATATTGTTCAGCCCATAGCGTATTCCAAAGGAGCAGTGGCAAAGGAGTATAACACTGCTAAACTGACATGACATGTCATAACAGGTTGCTGTCATAACATGTACAGTGATGTTTCATGAAAAAATCTCAACTACCTCTATTAGTTTACCATGCTTTAGAACACATCACACAGAATTAGCCGCTTTATGTGACTTGGGAATTCTCTGACCTGGTTCCTCAGGAGAGCTATAATGGGTGTCTAGCAATTTGTACCCAGTGAGGATAAAATACATTCTACTCCCCTGTTAATCTTCATGTTTATGTCAGTTCCTCTCTGTGTTTATCTTGAAAGTTACCATTAGTGTCCCCAGTCATCTTTTAGGATCTGAACATCTGAATGACCTGTAATACTGAAATTTTCTCCATTATCTTGATAAAGAAAATCTTTACTTCTTTCTCTTGAGCAGTCTGACAGTTTACCACCAGACCGTGGAGTTAGTCCTTTGAGATCTCTCAATCTCCAGGGCTCATTCAGTCTTGCTTCCTCTATTAAGACTGCCAACGGATGTACCATCTAATATTTTATTTCAAATCTCACACTTGCTTAACTCAATAGTCTGCTTCAGTAACCTTATCTTACCTTATGTACCTTAACAGGTACATACTACTTGTCTCTGTAACCCCAGTCCAGCCAATTGCACAGATCCTTAAATACCATTACAAAGTCGCTCCACAGTCTGGGGAGCTGTATCAGTCTACATGGGCTGAAAATCTAGTCAACACCACTGCCTGCACAGTCTACCTGTGCATGAGCATGCATGATTTATTGTCATTTTAATACAGTCAAATTCACAGACCTGCCTACATATTTTGCATCAACTTTATATCTCCTTCACCAGATTTTTGAAATATGATGAAGAATGGCCTCAAATGTAGGTCAATGCAATAAAGCATAAAGGTTTTTAATAGGTTTTGTTGAAAAGTTGCATTTTTTTTCCTTAATAGCAGAGTATATTGAGTTAGTTTGGTAAAACAAAAGATATCAAAATCACATCCTTGCCTTTCACAAAAACTCTATTTGAAATGGGTCACAGAATGGTACATGCCATTCATGTCATCTAAACATTTATATGAAGTGGTTGCACTTGGCAATTACACCTGTGCACCCTCGATCTTATTTCATTTATAATTTAGAAGACAAATAATTCTAGATACAATAAAACCAGTTATAGGCAATAGAAGAAAACAGTATTTCATAGGCAATATAGTCCCTCTTGCATCAGTTAAAATGCCCTCAATAACCCATATCAAACTTGAAATACCTTCTCCAAAAATAACAATTATACCTTAAGAAGAGATTAAGATAAATGAGTGTCTTTATTTTGCAGAGTCTCCTCCAGTAAGGAATCTTTTTGGAGAAAATGCATAGAACTGTGCTAAGATGAAAGCAGACAAGCCAAAACAAACAAACAAAACCCAGACTCTCCCTGCCTGAAGAAAATTCTGTCCTGATTCTAAATCTGGCAGTTGCTTTAACCCTGACGTGTGAGAACACACACGAACCAAGTACCTGAAGTATTTTTACCACCATTAGGGGAACAAGCTAACTGTGGTTTTTCTCTGGTGTTCCAGAAGACACCAGACAAACCGTGCACTAAGGAAAAGATGATGCCTTCTGCTCCCACATTTAGCACCATCACTGGTAGCAGCATTACTTCAGTCAAGTAAAATGTTCGTTTTTCTAGAGACTGGAACATCTCCATTTGAAGTATATGTTCTTTCCAAGATCATACTGCTAAAAGAAATTCTAGAAAAAATTGTGTTTGTGCCTTATTGTGTCCAAGTTAATTATTGGAGGGCTCAAGGGAAAAGGACAATTTGAATGGTTGTATCTTAATTCAAACTCAAAATTTACCAACATTTAATAAATTATCTCAGAGGAATCCCTCCTCCTTTACAAATTGGTGCATAAAAAAGTTTGTCATTTGCAATACATTTTCAGTCCTAGCTCTCATCAATAGCCTACAGTCAAAAATACATCTGTCCTCAGGGATGCAATGAACTTTCTTATTGGATATAAAAATGCTGAGATCATGTGCAGTGAAGTTCTAATACGTGAGCCCGATGACAGCAACAAAACTGTTCACAGCTACTTGTAATTTAAATATGAGCTTATTGGACAGGTTGAACAAAACTGAAGTGAAAGACTCATAGGATAAAGTAAAATTCTGACAACCAACTGACAGAAAGATCATCATGCTGTTGTTCAACTTTGGCATTAGCTCCCCTCCAGAAATTGTAATTAAACCAATGGGCCTGTTAAATGTCTGTCTGCACTTCTGACACAACTAGCAACTGAGTAACTACTTTCATTTATAAATCTCTCCACTGCTGCATTCCAGGTCACATTTTTTCCTTGGAAGTTTCCTAACAAACAATGACTACTCTAGTAGAGTTTCCTTTTTATGTTTCTACAAAATGGAGTGAATATTTGGGCAGCAAAACCCACACGGTTCGTGAAAATAAGTAAAATCAATTAAATACGTTCGCTTATCATTTTAATAAAATAGATTTTCTGTAGTAGGGGTTTTGAGTATATATGTATTTATTTATTATTTCTGTAGCAATAAAAATAGTCAAATGCTCCGTGGATGGTTCTAATAACAACCAGAGGGATTCTCAATCATATATCAAAACTCCTCTGCTGACAGTGATCGAAAAGATTGAAGGAGAAACTCATGCTGCTAAGAAATACCTCAACAGTTTGAAGATGCATTGCTGCCATGGTGATGACATGGACAGAGAAAGCATTAGGAAAAAAGAGTACCCAGATAACAGGACTTCAGTTTGTCCTGAATTTCTGCTGATGCAATTGGGTAAGGTCACATACCCGCTCATACACTTCTGGGTAAGAGCAACTCTCATTGTTCAGCTTATCATTCCGTATTTCTGTAATCTACTTCTGTCAGTGCAGGCATTCATATTCACAAAACAAAACTACATAGAGAGCCAAGTAAAATTTTTGTCCCCCAAAATCAGCACAGTAGCACTGGCACTGTGGGTCTCCACAAATGCCTTGTACAGAAGCGAAGCCATGAGAATTCAGTTGGGATCATTCTGTACCGGTTTTCAACACACATCTCTCGGCAATGGGTCTTTACTAGCGTTTAACAGACCAGTTATGGACATATTAATACTTGTCCTTTTAAGAGCAATGAAACTTAAACAAGGTTTATCCTTCATCTGAAACACAACTGCATTTATGTTCTGTTGCAGCAAAAGTTAATGTGCTTTTTCACCACTGTGCCTGGCCGCCCTGTCTGGTCATATAGAGACAGCAAGGGGGAACCGGCAGTCCCTGGGGTACACACGTACTCCTGCTACAGCTGAGAGGGAAGACTCTACTGCCAACAGGTTGTTTTTTCTTTTTTTTACATGAAATGGTCTTGTAAATGACTAAGAACATAGAGGCAAAAATATTGCACTGATCTGTTTTACCGGTGGGATCAGAAGTTATGTTAATGACCAACTTTTATCCGGATGTTCCAGAATAATTTCACATGACAGTGTTTTGTGGTAAGAACAAAGAACAAAGCATTTTTTACTCATCTTTTTTCTTGACATTTGGAGCACACAAGAAAGACAAAAAGTTACAGACATCAGGAAGGAAATAGTGATATCTTCAGCTGCTTTGAAGGAATACTTAAAAATATTTTTTATTTGCACAATAAACTGTGTTTTCCAAAGTTGATCTTCAAACTTCAGCAGCTAACGTATATGCCCCCAGTAATACTTGCAATGGAATTAGCAGCTTTATAGTCTAGGTAAAGGTACTGCGAAAGTAACATGCCTGGAAGTTTATTATTAAACTGAGTTTCACTGGATACCCAGAACAGGGGGGGGTTTTGTTGATTTTTTTTTTTTTTTTTTTTTTTTTTTTTTTTTTTTTTTTTTTTTTTACTATGGATTGTGACTTAGATCCAATGCCAGGGCCCTCTTTTTCTCTTTGTCTCTGGCATCGTTTCCATTATAGGTTCAATATTCCATTTTTAGTGAAGTATGAAACCCCCAATAGAAATGTTATTCAACATTTTAAACATTTTTCTAGTCTCACACGCATCTCTACTGAAATGGAAAGGTAAAGG
The DNA here is from genome assembly GCF_000710305.1 of Buceros rhinoceros silvestris. Classification (NCBI taxonomy): domain Eukaryota; kingdom Metazoa; phylum Chordata; class Aves; order Bucerotiformes; family Bucerotidae; genus Buceros; species Buceros rhinoceros. Next base: position 15,665 of record NW_010401849.1, read on the forward strand.
AAAGCACAGGAAATAAATGGAAGAAGTAGACTATTAATTTCATGGCAGTCGATTCTGTTTCCATTGATACTGAATTGGATTTTGGGAGATAAACCAGGATATCAATCTCAGCAATGTCTAAGCTTTAATTTCACCCACTGTTTTGTTCTCTTCCAGTTATACAGATGGAAAACTCCTGTATATTAGCAAATTCAGGTTACAAATAAATGCCAAATTTCCCCAACCATGCTACTGGAACGCAAGTAGAGGAGAAATACAGTTGTACTCTAGATAAAGAAACCGTACTGTCTGGCCATTTTTTAATAGTCTTGTTGCCTGTAACTCCTATGCAACTTCAAGCCTTTTTAGTGTTTCCAAGCAGAGGCATACTCAAATGAACACAAAGGAGGTAAAGAAGTAAATGAAAATTATATTTTAAGTGGCTTTTCTTTTTCCTGAGTAAAATAGTTTTGAAAAACCTACCTTAATTTTACCTTGAACATCTGAGAGTACTTGGAGCTAAATATGATTTTCAGCTGAAACCCGGAATATTCATTAACAGCAATTAAAATAACAACACTGATTACATTATCTAATCAGTGTCCTCTCAATAAAGTGAGTGTATATGTATGCAAATATGTATTGAAACAAAATGATGTTCAAATTCAAAGTCAGCATGAACTGTATTAGCTCCCCACCATCATTACTAATACTGCGTCTGGTATTTCAGACACATTAAGTTCATTTGAAATTGCATTCATTGATATTCTCCATTGCTTGAAAGTCTTAACAGTATTTGCATTCCTCCCTCTTGCTATTCTAAACTATATCTGATATGATTTAAAAGTGACATATGATCAAAGGAAAAAAAATTAACGTTTATTGTCACAGAATCGTTTTTTCAGCTGGTGTGAAGATACACTGAATGTCAAGGCCAGGAGGGAATTGCATACCTAGAAACAAAGGCATTCATTAGAGGCTTTAGAATGCCAGCCAGCTCATTTTCAACCACTTCATGCTTCATTCATTCAGCAGGTAATGATAACTAGAAATATTAATATTGGCGTTTTACAGCCAGCTCTGCGGCAAGATTGACTTTCATAGTTCTGTTGTTTGAAAACAATTCAAACAGGGGTGGGTAAACAAGAAATACTATTGCGCACTATCAAGCTCTTGAAGAGTCAGATTCTGCTGTGTTTACACATTTCAAGTAATATACTGTACATGCTTTCATTGATTCCTATGACTGCCTTTGTAGATGAAAGCAACAAAGGCAGCAGAAATAGGTCATAATCTTTTGTCATATTCTACGCTGCTTTCAGTAGTGTGGAGTAATTCAACAGATTTACAACAGCATTACTGAGAATAGAATTATATGGGCTATTTGCCAACTGCATTTCAAGCTTAATACTAAAGGGTAGTCACTAAGTAGTACCCAAAAAAACCATGGCTTCACTACTGGGGTAAACATCTTCAATGAAGAACATCTGGCTGATCTCATTCAGCATAATGATATTGTTTTTCTGTATTGTGGATTGTATTTTTGGCTAGTGTACAAGAGATAGCATCAGGCTTATTTTTAAATGGAATTATATTAGTCTAATGATATACTTGTATCTGTTTTATATTATATATACTCATTGCTATGTATTTCTTTATACACTACATTTAGTTATGGGGCCAGTTCCGCGCACGCTGCACCTCACCTAAAATATCCACCGCGCAGGCCCGAAGGGTGCACTCATCGCTTGCAGTGAGCGTGGGAAAAGCCCTTCCCAGATCTTCGTTCGCGAAGCCAAGCCATGATGACATTCAGTTATAGTGCTTTTATCTAAAAAATGACACTTCTACCTCAGCTTTTACCCATTAGAATTCAGACGACAATCTCATTGAGGGATTTTAATTCCTACAGTAAAATTCACAAACACATACACGCACTGGCAATACAAATGTTCCACTGATCTTTTGTAATTGTGGAAGGAGCTATATATATCCCAAGCTATTTTGGGCATATGTTGTGCCTCCAGGAGGATCTGATTAGATGATACACTTGGAACAATTCCATGAAATAACAAATTGAGATAATGAGTGCACTGAATAACTAAAGCCTTGCAGACATTTATGGACATGCTTAACTTCACGCACACCGCTAATCCCATTTAAATCAGAGCATGCCTTTGCGTAGGCAACAGAGAGTTAGATGCTAAACTAGATATTTATATTGCATATCAGCAGAGTATTTGCACACACTAGAGCACTCTAGTTCTATCTATTTACCAGCCCTCTGAGATGGAAAGTAATGCATTCATTTTAAACAGAATACACTATGCAGAAGTCTGTGTCTGAACCTGATAATGAACTCAAATCTCACAAGTCCCATTAAACTACTCTATGTTCTAGATCATCCCTGCTAAATTAGAGCTCACAAAATATTCCCAAATCAAAGGGACATTACCTCAGAGTTCTGTCAAATTTTGCTAAAATGTTGCTAATTATTTGCCTTTTTTTTGCTACCTTGAAATGATCCCAGCATATAAGCACGCAGTAAAAATTCATACCTTGTATCATTCAGTAAATACTCTGCCATCTGCTTACAAACAATCTGCAAGAAGCTACTCCTCATCTCCTCTCTCAGATGGGAACTATCTGAAATGGGACAAATAGACAAGAGAACATTGCCAAAGACATTCCCCAGTGAAGACACTCTTAATTTTTTTCCATAAATGATAAATTACAGTTGCAGATGAATGACCCTTTGCAACTAAATGTCTATGTCAATAATGTCTATGTCAGTTCAATGTCTTAACTAAACTTCTACGTCAAAATCTTCTATGTCAACAGGGAAGCATTTCTGGAAGCAAATTAACATAAAACCTCTCACTGTTTTATATCATAAATCATCATATTTTTAAAAGACAAGTTTCAGAAAAAAATAATTATGTTTTTATTACATTGATGCAACTTAGCAATTGTAATTTAGAAAGAAGTTTCTGCTGAAAGCAATTTTTTTTAGTCTGGTCTGTGAAAAAATGTGCCTGTGAATTATCTGCTATGATGTCAGATGAATCAGAGAACAGCGATTAAAATGATCAAAGGAGGTGTATAATAAAACAGCAGAAGACAAATGGTGCAGAGAGAGCAAAATTAGGGTCTGGTTTGTTTTTTTTTATAATGACACAATGAAAAGAAAAGGTGGGAAATTAAAAATAGCTGGGTTTTTTAATTGCTAGGAAAGGTGGGAAACTGAAGGTAAATGGTTTTGGTTTAGTTGTTGCAAAGGTCAAGAACTTAAAAATCAACTTGAAACTATACAGTTGTATAAATATCCATGAATATGATAATAAAATTGCAGGAAATCATTACGCGTCACATTTTAAGGTTTAGATTCTAAGTTAATCTATGGAAGATTCAATGTGACCTAATGTGGGTCACATGTCTCCCCATCTGTCTGCAGAAGCAATCTTACAGTTTCTTTTGAAGCATCTTGTCCTAGCTACTGCCTACAAGCAGGAAACTGTTGGGATATCTTTTACTGACATGTTATATAATTTATAGAATTACAGAATATTTCCAGTATTTTAATAGTTCCCCAGGACAGATAAAATGTTTAATTAGATGCAACCGTGTTTTTGCTTCATTGCTAAATAAAATTTTAAAATATTGTGTTATCTTACTCCAAATATGCCAGTTGAAGCTAAAAAAGTATCAAGTATATACCAAATACACAAACAGAAGAGTGCACTTGCATTTGTAAATAAAATATTTTCCCTATAAGGGGATGCCTTTATCATTCGCATGACATGGGAATTAGGAGTGGATTTGTGGTTTTATGATGTGTTGCTTCTGCAGCAGCAGTATGTAAAAGACCACACATAAATAAATAGCTATCATTAGATTGTTCTCTTTACACTTCAGAATAGGAAAACATTTGAGATATAACGCTATGCTTCAAAATGTATTTCTCTCTCTCTTGCGATTTGGTGTTTAAAAAGTCTTATTTCAGAGCTTTAAACTAATTTTAAAGATGGGTGAAAATGAGTCATCTCAGCCACAGATCAGCTGAACTGGAAGAAAAGCAAGTGACAGTTGCCTTGGGTTAACCAGCAGAACTGATGTACATTCAACAACAGCAAAAGAGAGTCATCCGAAATAGTTACCTCAAAAGCTTTGTAAACCCTTCCAGTGTTCTTCAAAACAGTGATAAGGACTATGGTTTGTTATTAATGTTTTCCTGGTGTATCCCAGTAAGCAACAGAAAAAAAGATCTTTGAACCTACACCTGCACTGAAGACTGATTTTTAAAATAATGTTACTTAATGCAGTTGATCATTGTCATTAACTGTGCTATTGCAAATATCTTAAGTTTGCAATGGTGAACGCAATGATGAAATATCCAACAAATCTGCATCTGCAGATAATCCCCTGCTGTGAAAAATGGTGCAGGCTTTAGTTATAGGTTATATTTATTTTAATCAGTATCTGCCACAGACTTGTAGCTTTTACAAAGTATTATAATTTCTTCAGGCTTTGTCTGCAGCAGACAACTAATGCAATACAGAAAAACCCAGCAAGGGCAACTCAGCTACTGAAACCGAGCTCAGCTTCAGTGTCATTGCAAGAAACTATCAGATCATTTAGCAGATGTCACCTTCACCTCACTAAGTACACTGAAATCAGTCACAGACTGCAAATTGCCGCTGATCTCACAGAAAACATGTCATACCACAGCTGCTTAGTTCAGAGGCACTGTGAACTGAACCTCCACGTCTTTCCCAAAAGATATTAGCTCAAATAAGGTACATCACTAGGTAGAACAGGTAAACTCAGGCACTGCCATTATCACCACATTCAGGAGTTTGAGTCTAGTAACACAACTGTCCTACTCAAGAGCCACTTCCTAACAGAACAGCAAGGTATCTTCACCCAGAGACACTCACTACAAAGCGTGCTTTGTGAAGTGGTACGGCGTTGTGGCAAGGTTAGCAGCTAACACCTGGGAAAGCATTCCTGGGAAAGCATTATCTGAAACGGAATTGCCTTCACTGCGAGAACAAAGGTATTTAGGGGAACAACAGGCAACTAAGTTACTACAATAGTCTTTTTCCTACTGTACTACCTCCAGCTTCCTCAGCATGTAATTCAAATTCAACGATAGCGCAAATTACACCACTTTGTCAGCTACACAAACTTTCATGTGTAAACGTAACCTGTATCGTGATTAATGTCATCGCTAAATGAAACGATGCGCGATAGTGGGAAATGGAGAGAGATGCACAGTACTAAAAGAATCAGGACAACATACCTGTTTGTCTGTTACTTGCATTTGGGATAGGGTCTAAGCAGTCTGCGCTTCACCAAAGTCTGGTGCCCACTGCTCCTTATTGTCTAAGGGAATCCTTAAAGACTAAATCCTTAAAGACTAAAAGACTATTTAAATTCATATCCATTGGAACCTATACAAACTTTCAGTCATTTCAAACAGCACAAATTATATGAGTACTAAAGCAGTGGACAGGTAGTGCCACAGGAATCACACCTGGTTTATATCACGGCATTCTTCAAGGAACTTGAAACATATCAGCCTTCATTCTGCCTTTTCACTCTAAGCCACAAACCCCCAAATTTAGCAGGTGATGGGAGGAATTTAGCTAATAAACTTCATAGGTAACAAAATAATACCCTCATCCAACAGGACTTTTTCCTGGAAGAGATTTACACTGCACGCGTGAGGGTGTCAAAAGAATGTCTGTAATCAACATAGGTTCTTGTTTGTTTTAATCTCTTACACGTGAGAAGATGACAGAGTTGAGGATACCAGTTACAGCTGAACAAACATAATAAATGCAATTCAGGACGTATTTCCCTTTCAGCTGCAAAATTTCAGCCTAATATGCTGACAGTTAAGTCATACCAACTAAAGGCCAGTGGCCCCTCAATGCGGCTATGCAATCCCTGGAGGACTGTGCCCACACGTCCCATTCCAGCAGAGACACACAAGCTAACTTTTTGTATCATTTGACTGGTCTTGACATCAGTCACTCTTTATTTTTACAAAAGGCATTTCTGGGAATTTCATTATCACTAAATGGTATTTCCTAACTTACTGGTATTGAAATACTCAGTCACACTCACACTGCCGCTGATACAAACCTGCCTGAATTTCTTTAATTCTCTGTGATGTTTTTGTGGAATAAGGATTTCACCAAAGTAATAGCGGATGCTAATTTCAAAAGGATGTGCAACTGCTTTAATACTAGTGATTGAAACGTGTAATTCAGAATTTTACACAAGAATGGGTTCTCTGACCTCTAGCAAATTTTTCATTATTGGATATCTGGAAATTTTTATAAAATTATGTTAAATACAATTTTACTTTATTTTTCAATGCTGAATGAATTTTTTTTCCTTCCGAACTAGCAGTAGAAATCTGATTCTATTCTGATGACACTTCCACTGTAATGAAGATTGGAAGATGTCCCTCTAAGTTTTGCTCTTATTTGCCTTTCACAGCACTGGAGATGTTTTCCAATAATATGAAATAATTTCCAGCAGCCAAAGTAATCATGTTGTAGCATCATTGCTTCTAGCCTGATACATTTTCTGCTCATGTTCTCTTCCTCTTTTTTTTCTCAGATTGTTCCAAGGCTCAGAAAATACTTCAGATATTTACTTTATTCTATTTATTTCTTTCAAGAGAAACAAACAGTCTGGAGTATAGCTGGGTTGCCTAAAACTAACCAGGAAACTTGAAAGATGTCAAAATTGATTGAAGGAGAATATATGTTTTTAATTCCAAAAAGCCCTTCTAACATGTCTGTTTAGATTTTTTGTTTAAGAATTAAGAAATACAGGAAACATACTGAAAAGAAATTTTTAAAAAAGCTTTTCTTCTTTCTTTTCTGACCGGTGTTGCTAGTTCTATGATGAAAGGAAGAGGTGGAAATAAAGGCATTTGAATGTAGTTTTTGTAATTTCCCTTTAAACTTTGAACTAGAAATGGATAAAATTAAATCTAAATCTCAATCTCAAAATCAACTTTAAAGAGAAAGTTATTTGTAATTTGGGTCCAAATTCTGAACTATTTTCTCATTGACAGTTTAATCTCACAACCTGATAGATTGCCCTGTCCTGTACGCCGCTAATGAACTATTCACTGCTGGCGGTGCCTGGAAATTTGCCAGCAACCTAATAAATAGGCTTGTCAGGAGAAGGTAAAAGGAGACGGAGCTGTGGTTGCGGTACGCCGTCTGCGGTGTAATAAAAAAGCAATAGTGGTCAAAGGCACATCTGTGAGGCGGGGGGGAAAGGTTGTGTCTTCCCTTCTGGGGATAGCTTCAACTGTTAGCAGCCTCCTCTGTTTCACTATCAGAACCGAATTTTCAGGCTGTAATTCCTTGGTCAATACTACAGACAGTATTGCACATTATTCATGGCTTTTGACTGCAGAAATCAGAAACTATGGTTTAGGATGTGAATAAATCATTTAGCCAGATGGCTTTTTTTAATATGACTTTTTAACTTTACGTGAATCCTCATCTCAGAATTCTCCCAATAATCTTACTGTAAGCATTAGGAACCTTTCCATTGCTTACCAGTCCTTCTAAAAAACACATGGATTAGTTGAAAACGTACTCCCCTCTCAAAAAGCTGATTAGTTACTTCCAGCAGTCAACAAAAGCCTCCCCATATTTTTGTACTGAACTGCACTACACAGAATCCCTAACCAAGCCAGGATTCACGGACCTTTCACCGTCCCTTTTATTATGTGATCCAAATGTCACTCTGATCTATTTTAAACTTGCGGCACATTAAATATTTGTGACTATTTTAGATAGTAAGTAGGGCAAGTTATTTTCTGAAGAAATAGTATTCACTGTGCATGTGGGTGGTTGTTTTTATTCCATGCTGTATTCCACAGTTCAGAGATGTTGGGTTTTCCAGTCCTGTGGAATACGGCACAGGGATTAACATCTCCTCAGAACTGACAGCATCTGTCAAGAGCAGTGATTCCTAGCTGACAGTGACAGCTGACAAAGGGCATTCAGGAGTTAAAGAGGAATAAAAGGTTCTCAAATTTGAATGTGGAAACAGCTTTAAAGGAGTGAAGCATGTTTGAAGCTGTGACATCCCATTTAGCAAAAATTATCCTTAAAATTGCAGTCTGATGGGTAATATCCAAAGCACTTTCCTAAAAGAAAAATGATCACAGAAAATATAAGATAGGAAGAGAAGTGATCTGGTATCTAAAGTTAAGGGAATTTTTTTCCATACAAGCTGCGATTTGAAATTAGTCAGTCTTGATAGATTGTTACCAGCACAAACTAAAAACATACAAAACAAACCAATCCAAAAAACCTCACCCAAAACATTACCAACACAAGACCAGTTATTTCAGTTATTTTTCTCAGTATTTCTGCATATTCACCAGAATGACTGGCCAAGCATAATTTCCCCGAGGGACTCAGTTATGCTTGACAAATCAGAAAAGATACAATTTTGTATATACGCCCTTGGAGCACCAGCTCACTCTGGTATTTATGATTACATTTTTGTTTGCTGAATCTCAAGTTTGTATTAGCTTTTCAAATGTGGAATAATCTCTATAGAACCTGAAAAATCCCTATAATCCCCACTTTCCTTATCCATAACTATTCTAGCAGAGACTTACATAAAGTGAATTGGAACAAATACAAAGACGCTTTTAAAGCAAAACATGTTATGACTAAATAGATAATGTGAAGAATATCAAAGAAATTAATTTCCTTCAGTGTACTGTTTTGATCTACTACTCTACCGGTTGAATGACAAAATGAGCATCACAGTTGCACCTTCAAGAAACATCTGTATAGGTTCAAATGGATAATGCAAGACACCTGGCAGAGTGTTCTTAAACAGCCAACATACTCCCCTGATCCTACTGAAGTACTATCCCAAAGATAAGAAAATACTTCTTTTAATGAAAGAAGCAAGTAACACAGGCTGAAACACTGAAAACCACCTTCTCACTAGGGATAGACACATTTTGACTAAGGTCAACTTA
>NW_010401849.1:24772-63087 GCF_000710305.1 Buceros rhinoceros silvestris
TTTCCCAGATAAAGAGACTGAACAAAGCTCAATCTACTATTGCAAGCTGTATTTTCCAGAGCTTTCAGTTTTTTCATAGCTCTTTCCTGAATCTCATTTTGCTCTCATTTTTGATGTCTGAAATGGAATTCTAATAACGTTCCTGTCACTGCAGGGCTAATACAGGTGAAGTATTGCCTCCCCACTTCTAAGGGATATCTCTTTAATCATTTAAGGACTACAGCTACTGGGTTTAGTATAACTCTGGAAAACATGTTCTGCTAGCTCCTGACAGTTTCATTCTGATTGTTATTTCCATGAACGCAGGGCACCCAAAAACAAATAACGTATCACAAGAAATGAATTTTTTTTTCAGTGTTACAGATGCCTATACAAGGCATTGGATTCACTATCTGAATGAGTTTTCCTAGCTTTTAGCTCATGAAAAAAAGGAAAATTAAACAGATTCAAGGCCATAAAACCTGTTCCAAGAAAGGACCAGTGCCAGTCATCTAACCTGACTGGTCTCCATCTCCACAATTAATCATTCAAATTCTGAAAGAACCAATTTGGCCTTGAGAATTTCAAGTGACAAGTCTACATCTGTGTGGTAAGTTCAGTCATCAGTCACACTTCATCAACCTCACCGCCTGAAATTATGTCATGGGCCAAGGCTTGATTCATCTGACTTCAGCTGTCACCATATGATTCTCATCCAGTCCTTACAATGTGATCACAAACTTCCTTCGAGTTTCCCCTTTCTGTAATTCCTGCACCATAACTGAAGCATATGGAAATTTTCTAGAGAGGGCAAGTTTCCCCTCAAAAATACCTACAGGGTTTGCCTGAATTCTTGAGTTTGATGAGTTCACACGGAACTAAAAGCAAAATGCCTACAAACCAAGTATAGATTCTTTCCAAGTGCATGAGAGTTCAGATTCATGTCAAAAACCTATTCAGCATCCATCTCCCCTCAAGCTGGTTTCATAAACACCTGTGAGAGGCCTTGCCACAAAGCTAAGGTTTGGGTTTACCAAATTATACGGCAAATTCACTGGATGAATTTCCACATAAATTAATCTTGGCTTGCAGACTTCCCAAACCAGGGAAAACCACAAGACGCTTTAAGCAGAGGGACCAGGGGGACCCGTTCCCAGTTTGTCACAGTGAATGAGAAGCAGATGACAATGCTATTGGCTTTCTCCTTTTTTATTATAAAACCAGGAAGCCAAAATCCGTGGATTCTCAGTATCAATTACAATCCCAGCTTTGGGATTTCAGGCAGCCCAAGAGCAACATAACACTAACAGTTTCAATTTCTTTTCTTTGTTCAGAGGCCTTGAGAGAATATTTAAGAAATAGCATGTGTTTGGTTTTCACAACAACATTTCCAGCATGGTAAGAAACATGAAAAAACCCAAATTAACCCTGCAAGTCCTAGTGCTCTCAAGCAGCCAGCTCTGACCTCAAACAGCTTTTTAAATTAGCATTTGAAAAATAAGATGATTTTTTACACGTCATGCATTAGGGGTTTTTTTTAAATCCTTAGATTGTGACTTTTCTGAATTTATTCAATTTTTTTTTTTATCGTAGAGTCAGACATATCAGTTCAATACATTTCCCTTATCTACATCGTGCTAGGTGTTTCAAAATATCTTACTATACATAACGAGCAACGCCATTTCTTACATTTCTTCTGTTCCTTGTACACTACCTTAAGGGCCACAGATTTTATTCTAGTGGTACATTTAAAAAGATTTAGCACGATGGCCAGGATGCCTAATGGTTCTGATTAGGTTCTAGGTTCATTTTTAGAAATATTAAATGTACCACGTCTACTGCAAATAGAAGAATCCCTGGTTCAGATACTTCTTACTAAAATAAAAACTGGGTCAACAGAAGGTAGCATGCAGCTGGTGTCAGAAGAATGACGTGTTCAGGAAAAAAAAAAGTAATCACTTTTCCCAGTCTAGGCCTTTTTTAACGAGAGACAAACTATTTCTTTCTTCTAGGAAGTGCATAACCACATCACGTATACAACATCTAAGACTTGGAGTATCCCGTTAAAAATGTTCCATATATGGTCACGGAGAGGACACGGGTTGAAACTTGGACTTTCAAAAATCTGATCCAAATTCCCAGATATTTCATAACCACAATGGGCTCCATCCAACAGAGTCCTGGAACAGAGTCCTATCTCTTTTCACCTACTGATTTCCAGACCTGGCCCAGTCAGGGAAAGATGGAGGATGAATTCCAGATGTAAAATGCATCATTACTGCTGTATTATACTGACTTTTGTTAAAAGGAAAGTAACCAAAGACCTGAAAGAACCTTCTCCATCTTCAGTTTTTTAGTCACAAAAAATACACTCATAGAAACTGATAATAACAGAACTGCAGCTCCTTGGTTTTTACCACACAGCAACGATTTTACATGTTGTTGCAGGTGTTTACCTTGCTGTGAACTAGTGCCCTATTTAATGTCTGCCAAATAGAAGCTTATTTCCACACTTAGAAAATCTTCCATGTGCTTCCCAGTGAAGCCTTTACAGCATATTTTTAGCTACATGAGTAAGGCCACACACAAATAAAAGACTCTGAGATCCTGCCACCTGACAGATTCTGTTCTCAATTGAGAAAGTGCTGCTGCCTGACAACAGTTTGCACATGGAAATTAGGAAAAAAAAAAACAACCACAAAATTCACCATCATTGCAACCAAAACCTTCAAAATGCATCTGGAAAAGAAGCAATGTAAGAAAAACCTGTCAAAGAAAGCTGCTAGCGCCACTTATGAAGGCATTGAAAACACTTACGTGTGTGTTCAAGAGAATCCCAGCATTTACATTCTCAAAGAAAAATGAGATTCAAACTGTATTTTCCTCTTTCACTGATTGCCCCTTCCTAGAATAAACACTTACTTTGTCAGTCAAGAATGACGTTAAACTGCATAAGAACTGCAGCTTCCCTCGTAAATGGTTTCTGAAGGTTGTAGAGACCTCATTCAAGGTGTAAAACAGAGAATCTTCAAATCTGTCGAATATGCTGTAATAAACTAGTCACCACCCCAATCCATTGCTGAAAACCACTCAACCACTGATTGCAAACTGTCATGTTCTTTACAATACTGATCAGAAAATCTTCTCTTTGTTTAGTGAATACTTTCATTAGCTTTCCATCAGCTTTCCTGGGGTCTTCCCTGGTGTTTAATTTTCCTACTGGTTTAGTATCTAGTTATATCATATTTAATATTTACTGGGAGTTTAGATACACCTTACACCAGTGCAGTGGTATGTAGCTGCAGCAGCTAAGACAGGCTTCAAAACTTTATGAAGCACAAATTGTTTACATACAACTTTCATATATATACTGGTTTGATGAAAAAAAATGCTGATGCTCTAAAACAGAAGGGGAAAATACAAAGCAGTGACCGAAAGTGACTACTGAATGCCATTATCATCACAGGGCAGTGCAGATATTTTACAAAAAGAAAAACAGACCCAAGAAGAAAAAGTATTCCTTTTGTAGTTTAGAAAGCGCAAGACAAGTGTGCAGCCCCTGCTGCCTGCAGCACAGGTGCCATGAAGAGCCCTTTTCTCTCATATTGCTAACGGTAACGGATAGTCCAGCTCCTCTTGCATAAAGAAAATTTAAGGGAGTAGGTTACACACATACAACACATATTTTTGTAACTTCGACTCATGAACATGTACCCACCTGTGTGCAAAACAGAACTAACCAAGTGCATTTCTTGAAGCGGTGGGTTTCTCCGGGGAGCTGTAACATGCAACAGATAAAGTCTGTTTTGCAGAAACCAGGTTAATACACACCTTAGTTAGCTGGAAGGATGGAAGTTAGCTGGGGCAGGGGAGAACAACCTCAGAGTAAAATCAGTTTACTATAGTACAACTGTTGAGACCAAGTGCTAGTTTTCAAGATTTGGCTTTGTGTAAGTAGAAGTAATGTCATTTGTCAATAACTGAAAGTTTGTAGAAACAATATCCTATGCTGTGTTTATAAGGTATATTTTCAATCAAAATCACTCTTTCATTTCCTGGAATGTTGAAAATAAAGGAGACTTCATAAAGCACAGCCTTCCTCTATATTTTCTCCTATTTAAAGCCAGCTACTAACCAGAGAGATGTAGCCCTAGGAACTACTAGCACTTTGAGGGCAAACAAAGATAAAATCATTCTTCAATGTTTCTGCAAACAAACTTCAAGATGCCCTTCATGTCATAATTCGTTATGCATAATTGGCTTTGTGCATGCAGATGGATGAAACGGTTCCTGATAGTTGTGCTATTCTGTGTTCAGACCAAGCATTCATCATACCATTCAAATCAGAAACTTGTACAGCAGAACAGGTGATTTTGTGGGAAACCAGTGCTGCAAATAGTTTTTAACATCATGATCTGGACAAAAGTAATGAAGACATTTTCAATACTTCCAAGTACATTAAGGTCACAACATTTTAATGGCAAGCAATAATTTTTTCCTACTACCTACTTCTACTTCTGTGCCACACCATAAGAGCAGAGTGAAGAGAGCAGATGGTGAAAAATGCACCCTTCAACCTTTGCACAGCAGCCCAAAGTCTCATTTGAAACACTCCAGAGACGGCAAGGCACTTCAGCAGCTGCTAGTGAGCGCAGGAGCTTTGTTACATGGCCTGGATTAATCTGAGGATCATTCCTCAGCTATGGGAACAGAGCTCCTCCAGCAACGCTGCTAACACCGAAGGCTTCTGAAACACCTTCAGCTCAACCAGGCTGACAGATGTTTAATACATTTTACTCCTGGGTTAAGAATTCTTCATCCTTTACACTCTGTTGCTAATAGTGCTTAACTGAGGTTAAATAAAAATTCATTACAGTACCTAAACTTAATGTTTCATGCACTATACAACAAAAAAGTCTTATTTTAGAAGAACTAATACCCCTTTAAACACCTTAAACACATTTAAAACAATGTGACATCCTTCCCAACTAGAAATAGTTCAGATTTTTCTGCAATTCTTCCATGTATCAAAGTTGCTACGACTACTGTCCATATAAGAAAATTTAGAGCATTGCCGTTTGAGTAAAGCTCAGCATTAGCGCATGCAGTCCTCAGCCGGAAAATGAGGTTGCCAAGGGATTAGAGTGTGCTATTCCAAGAGAAAAATCAAATAGTAATTCTACATGTTATAATCAACTGTAAACATAATGGTCTAGTCACAAAAACATCTTTTCTTAATGAGAAAGAACTGTGTAAATAAGGATTTTTCTTATGCTTAGGAGCAGGTATTACTAACTCCACAACACAACTTTTGCTTTAAAAGGACATAAAGCATATTCTTTTCATTACTTTCTGTTGATAAATTACCCATGGGATGTTTATTTTGATACTGAGTGCATCAATGTCACTCAGTCATCGGACAATAGTCATAAGTCTAAACCTTTGATAAGAGCAGACTGATTCAGGTCTCTGCCCAATCCCTCCCGCTTGCTAGCTCCACCTGTTATTTTTTCTAACATTATCTTCTATTCTTGCAGCTGGATGTGCACTGGACCTCTAGGACCACAAAGAATCCCACAAAAGTAATTTCTGTGAATAAATGCTTTTTCCGCATTTTACTTGGGAGCATTCATTCATCACTCAAAAGCTAAAATTCTGAATACATAAGAACAATATAATCTCCTCTGACCCTTGACTGGATTAACACGGTTCTTAACAAAAAGGTTGGAATAAAAAAAAGATTGAAAACAACTGCATCTGATGAAATGATTGTTCTATTTATAGTCATGAGGATGTTTTCCTTTTTTAAAATTAGTCTCTTAACATGGGACCTGACTTTACTTCTCTGAACATCTGAGAGTCAATATGTCATTAAACTATCTTAGAAAGAAAAGCATACCAAAAAACTCACTCAATTCTAAATTGAGCAAATGTTAACAAATGTTTTGGCAGATATTCCCTCAGTTTAATTACAGAATGAGTCATGTTTAACTATTCTTCTGGATTAAAAACTGAGAGTTCCTTAAAAACGGATTGTGTATATATAACATATATGCCTGTCTAACACTCTTACAAATGTTTTCAATATAAAGCTGCTGATAATATGTGCTAGTCAAAAAACTAGAACAACGGTCATTTGGATTCCTGAGACAAAGGAAATGTGTTATTATCATGTAATGTGTTTTCAGAATAGAAAGACAAATCAGATTATTTTAGATAATACGCTGAAACTAAGGAAAACCTGCATTATTGTATTAAAAACTGGAATGGAATAGTCTTAGAGAATAATTTGAAATTCTTTAATATGAAGAAACTGTAGTCAGTGGTTTTCTGTTTGCAGTTTTTCTTTTCAGAGATCTACGGGCTATTTATTAAAGGGATCTACAGAAAAGTAATTATGAAAAACAAATGGATTGTAAGTACGTATTTATTTTTACGGGCATTCAAAAACAGGCAGACGCTGAAACCCATTAAGTAATAATCTCAAAGGAAACCACAGGTTTTCAAAAATAAGTTTAATAAAAAAAGAAATTAAAATGTGCAGATTCCTTCCTCTCAAAATTAAACCAAGGTTTTACTTCATAACCAAGACATTATGAATGTATGAAGACTGATAGTGGGATACAGAGCCCTTCAAATCTTCAAGCTGTGTGCTAGGAAGTATAAATCAGGCCTTGTTCCAAGCCTGGAAGGTGACACTTCCCTGTTGCTAAAGTGAAATGATTGCTAAGTCCCAACACAAAGGTCTAGGCAACAGCAGCTCTGAAGAGAACATGACATTATGTAGAGACCACGCAAGAGAAGCACTGCCTATACACGTGAACTCAACTACCAATGTCTGCATATCATATTGTAATCTGTGATACTTGTGGATATTTGAAGTAAATCAATTACCACTCTGAGTTTACTTCTACCAAATGTACACACCCTCTATTGTTTAGGCACTATAGAGAAATGCAGAAATTACCAGGGTTAAAGCTATCAGTGGAGCTCAACCAACAGAGGTACACCCCTCTCATAGGCACCAGTATAAACAATTTTTTGCAGCATGACAGGAAATGCAGTTAAATGAGCTGGTTCTCATTTTGCTGTAGTGTGCAAGAGTGGACCTACTGCTCATTCTTCTGCTTATTTCTTCCTAAAAAGCCTCATGTCTTCTTCATCTAAACCATAACTCACCGAATTACAGCGCTGTGTGTTTTTACTGGAATGGGTCCACCGGAAACACTGCAACCATTTCTGCACGTAAACCTGACCGTGTCTGTTTCCTGGCAGAGTCATGATTAATGAGTTACATTTTTAGAAGGGGCATTACTCACTTGGGCTTTTCTGCTTTCAATTTATTATGAGGTGGCATTCTATCTTTGTACCTTCATTTCCATCCTATGCATTAATCATAAAGTGTTATCAATACGAATGCTTTCAATGTTTTGCTAGTTTAGATATAATTTCAATATCCATCATTACATTCACTTGTCAAGAAATCACTTCTGCATCACAGCTGTATTTCACCTACAAAAGTGTGCAAGAACTCCAGCGAAGACAGCTGCAGAAATCTCAGAATTTCATAACAAGAAATGCTATGAATTGTTTTGGTACTTTGCTGTTCATATGGCAAGTTAGAATTAGAGGTTGAGTATTTTAATGGCTTGCTGATGTCACAACTGTGTTTAATTTTGAACAGGGCATTCATCTTGGCCTTGAGCTACTGGTATTATCTGCATTATTTTAGTAGCTTATCAAGATACTGCGGTTTCTGCAGTATTCTAGTCACGATGGTAGTGCCTATTCCACATCAGCATTTCAGTGGCTAACTCGGGGGTGACCCAAATACAGGGAACTCAATACCTCTTCCAAGAGCAAGAATCACTGTTTTTCAGCAGTTTTTATTGAACTAGCAACAATCAGCGCAGAAAGTCCTTTTCATCCTCCACTTAAAGAATCTCCTTCAAAAAACTCCAGGAAAACTGAAACCAGGCACTATTTGGTTAAAGAAAAAGAAAGCACAGTCTTTTTTCACAGTTGGATGCCTAATTTAAACTGAAAGGAAAGTCTGAAAACAAATTAAATGAGAAAGAATCTTTAAGGGGTATCACTTTTTGCCTAGATGGTTATTCAAATCAGGTCCTTTTGCCTAATGATTACAGTTGTATTTTTGCACTTAAACTCTCACATGCATGTATTATGCATAGAAAACTTACTGTGACAATTTCTTGCCTCCAGTTTCAAATTATTTGTCAGAAAAGATGACAGTCAAACTCAGTGCACTAGAATTTGTTCCTACTCTATTCTTGTGTACCATAGGGATAAAATGTGCTCAGCACATCCTTCAAACACTGAGAAGTAGGCACGTCAGTTATCAAGTCATGTACAACTGACACATATTAGAAGTTTTAAGATAATAAAGAGAGAACTGTCTTAATAAGGGGACATTTTATGAAATGTCAGAATAATTTCTGAATGTACATAAACTTTCACCAGCCAGAAAGGCACAGAGCCTGTAAGACACCTGAAACAGGGAGTGCTACTGTGAGCACAGGCGTGCTTACACAGCTATTAAAAGTACTCCTTTAATCTTCAGGGTGGGTAGTTTTCAGTACATCAGGACGTGATGAAATGTCCTTTTAGTTACATCATCTTATGATTATGTGTTTAAATCATGGGGCACCATTTACTATTTTCTGCCTATATCAGACTATGTTTAATGATACATCAAGCAGGAAAGGGTAGCTTCTACACAACCCCTGATTTACTGGTTTAATCTAGTCTACTCCTTTACCCAACAGTTCAGAAAATCAGATAGGAAAATACGGTTTAATCCTAAGACAAAACTGATGCAGAATGATAGAAATCTTTACCTGCATCTGGCACTGAACCTGGAGAAGACAGTCACATCTTTTTACATTCTGGTTTGGCTGTCCTTAGTACAGCAATACTTAATTGACATGGCTGCAGTGAAGCTTGATGAGTACAAGGCACTTGGAAGTCCTTGGATGAAAGACATAATATAAATGTTATTCAACAGCACTTGAATTATTGGTAACAGTATTCACGACTCATTAAAAAAAAAAAAGATCTGGTTGCTGTCAGATCTCATTAATCTGCTAGAAAAAAGAAATAGTTCAGATAGAGAGAGAAAAACAGTAAAAACATTAAGAGAAAAACTGATTTCTAAAATGGAGCACTGCACCTTCTATTACAAAACCTATGAATGGAAATACTATTTGACTTTATTAATTGATAATTACTGAAGACAGAGATCATCTGTGAAATGTACTCCTGTTGAGTATCTTTTAGAATCCTAAGTGCCCTTACTATTCCTATTCACAGACGCCTGGCAGTAGTCTCTGCAAAGAGATCAAAGAATGAGTTGGCAGTGGAAGCAAAAATGGCTACATTCAATATTTGAACTCATATTTTCATTTTAGGAAAGATGAGTGAGAAAATTGGCAATGCACTCTGAATCTATGCCAAAAGGCACCGTCCAGCTAGGATAATTCATCCAGAAATTTCAGTTGGAAACTAAAACTTAAAGATGAGATTAAGTGATAAATTTGTGCATAAGTACCACGGTGATGTGGCATTAGGCATGAGAAGCGTTCCTTCTCTGTACAGAGTACCTTGTCAGCAGTGTCCCAGACAGATAAGGATTTCACACTCTGATTTTGCTTTTAGTATAGAATGAACATATATACACAGAACTTTATTACAGATACGGACAGAGGAGAATGAAAAGATTTTAATCTCATATTCATTTCTCTTACCACACTATACTTTTCCTGTTGAAGATAGCAATGCTAAAATGACATAAGGCTCAAAGAGACCGGGGAGGGGCAGAGAGAGAGAGTCCTACTTTCCATTCATAAATGAAAAAGAAACCTCTGCTTTCCATTCATAAATGCTTTGTGCTAAAAGGACTGTAAGGAGCATAAACTAATATCATTTAGTATTCATTAAGACTGTTTAATAGGGTATGTTACAGATGAATCAAAAAGTTAGATAGCATTGAGAGATTAGCCACCTGCATGTCAGAAAGATTTGCAACTAGTACCTTACATTTTAAAATTTCAAAGATAAAACCCAATATATTATGGGCTATTAACTGTTAAATACAGTGGCAGAGTATTCTAAGTTAGCAGCATATTTGTTCATTCCTTCAGTTTTCACTCCTTAGCAGCACTGTTCCTGTAGCAATGCCTAAACGGTAGTCGCTAACAGTACTAGATTCTGTAAGTCGCATTCCAAGCCTATGGTAAAACAAGACCAGTCACGTATCAAAACCCCTTCACTCCCCCATTTCTACAGTCTGAAGGACAGTAATCTAGGCAACAGACCAGAAGATCACAAAGACCAAGAAACTAAGATTGTGGGCTAATCTCCACCAGCAGGTTGGATGATGCCTGTATCTATTCAATGCTAAAGGCACAAACAACAGCCTTGGAAGCATTACTTATTATACACACGCTGCACGTGGGTCCCCTTTCCAAGAACAGCTCTGAACTTCTTGTTAAGCAAACCTCCCACTGAAGCATATGGGAGTTAGAGCAGGAGGACTGTGCTCAAATCACTGCTGAAGTGTTGGAATTAAGAGGCTTCTACACGTTCTGCTCCTATACTGGACACAGCAAGGCCACATGGTAACAGCTGTGTGCTGAACACCGTAAATACAGAGAGTCTAAGAGGAGGAGATGGATGAGCATCCTCTATCCCTGCATACACCAGGCTGAAGAGATGCATGTTTTTCTTCCTGAACATGGTTTGCAGTTATCACTGAACAGGTTAAAGCAATCATTCATGGTTTAGAGTATTCCTTTCCACAAACTGAAACTCGGCAGTTCACCCTGACTTCTGACTCCGTCTGATGAATTACTTTGTCTGCAGTGCCTGATCTATAAATAAACACAACATCTGTTGGAATGCCAGGTCTGAAAAGCCGGCTGAATAAATCACTTGCCAGAAATTCCCAAAGCTACTGAGGCTTTTTCCACTGCTTCTGTCCTTTCCCCTCCCCTGTCATACATATATCAACCCTCACTCCCTTCTACTGGGAATCATTTTCATATTGTTGCTTTCTCCTTCTCAGATTATTAAAAGCTTAATCAGGTCAGCTGAGAGAACTAGCAGTGGTGAGGAGAGATAGTGCTCTGTATTCTAAAACACAGGAAGTTCGGTTATTGCTTCCTCAAAAAGATCATTAGTTTCCAAACATCCATGTTGGTAAGAGCATTAATAGATTGAAAAGAAAAAGAGAGCGTATATAGCATAGTAATTTGAGCTCAGTTCTGTGGCAGTGGTAAAGAAAATAAACACAGATTTGTCAGGCTCTCCTTGTCTCATTAGGCTTTGCTCTCTGATATCTCCTTTTTCCAGCACTCCTCTTTATGGATTAAGTAAGAAGACTCTCACAATTTGAGAAGACAACTGTAGGGTTTCCACAGAATTGCAGTTTGTCTCATGCAAGCCCACATTGTCCTCAGTAAGATACAGGATTTAACCAGATTAGCTCTGTTTATAGAGGGAAGAGTTGCAGCCAGAAAGTGCCTGATCCCGAACATCAACTTTCATGAGGCACTGCAGCATCACCGATTGACAGGAACATTTCTGGTTTAAGATCATCATTAAAATCCCAGGTCTTTTACAAGCAGCAAAAGAATTTTTATGAAATAATACTGTTTGGTATTTAAAAAAAAAAAATTTGAGGAGCCCTGAAATTAGCATCAGAATCATGTATGGTTTCAATATTAACCTGAAAATGCAAAAGGGACATCACCCACACATAGGCGAACATCAGCTGGTCATTTATATAATTTGTCATAAACCAGGGCAGACCCTTTGATGAGCAATCACTTGAGTTAAAGATTCAGTGAGAAAAAGAAGTTATGCAGCCAATTAGTCTTTTGGCCTTTGATGCCTTATTGAACAAGTGCAGTCTTAAAGGTGCAGCCTAGCTACCCCAGTAGTATAAAATCACTCCTTCTTTTTCTTTCTGAAAGAATGGAAAATATAAACATTTTAAAAACCTCTGATTAATAGCTGATGTTATTTGTACACATTTAACCTTCTACTGCTTTTGAAATATGGAACAGAAAACAAAGTTATCTTCACCATTGGATGGTCTCATGTTACATTTTTCCTGCTTTTTTGGGATATGATCTATAATTTTCCCATCTCATCAGGCCAACTCATACTTCTTCAGAAACAGAGCCCTGTCTCTGAACTTTTTAACTTCCATAACTGCTTGTGTTGACCCAAAAATCAGACAGATTAATCCTGCATATGAGTTAATACATCAGAATTTTCTCAGGATCAGCAGCTACAGTTGCACAATGCAGCAGAGAAAGCAGAGGCAGAAAGAAGAGCGTGGCAAACAAGTGATGGTAGATAATACGGAATTTAGAACTCCCGAACCATCTTCTTGGGACTGACCATGTCCTCTTACTTTATAGGCAGAGGAATGTGCTTCCTCATTAACCATTTTGAGGAAAGTAAGTGAAATATCTTACAAATTGAAAAATTTCCACGTTCTAGTACATAAACAAAACTACTAAAACACATTTATTACCAAACTACGTTTTACTACCAAACATGTTTAAAAGAGTATTTCTCCATGGAACATTCGCTGCAGACAAGCCAAGTTTTTCAGCCAATCTATGTTTATAATTAAGCTGGCTTGGGTGTTCCTGAGAAAGTAGAAAACTCATGAAATTAGTTGAAAATTCAGCGAACAAAGCCTACTTTTTAGTATTTTTTGCCAATATATTTTTCCTTACTTTCATTATTATGTTCAGAGTGTAGATTATAAATAGTGAAAAACTGTTAAAAATGATAACGCTATCCAGGTTTCCATCAAAGTATAACACGAACTCATTAGAAATTCTAAATTGCATGCACAATTTTCCCTCTTTACTGAGGAACTTAATATGTAACTTTGACATACACTCCACAGATCTATTCCAACTGTTAAACTTAAAAAAGCTAATGAGGGAAGAATTATTTATAGCTTAGCCTTTGGCAGTAGGAATTCTAGACAATTTTTGAACCAAGCTTTATAACTTTAGAAGTAAAAAAAAAAAAAAAAAAATCCCTGAAGCCAAAGGGATAAAAAAGGAAAGTGGAGATATTTTTTTCCTATGAAAGTACTGGCGCTTATGTTCCTATTGGTTGTCTTTGTAATTCTAACAGCAGCTCTTCTACTTTACATTGAAGGCCTTTGATGCACTTCAGCAACCATAATGAATACATCTCAATGTATCTCTGAAACAGTAAGACAGTGTCCTCAAATCCAGAATGAAAATATGAGACAAATACATAGAAAGGATTTATGACCCAGTTGTCGAACATACTGAGTCACTGCATCAGACTGTATGCAACTTTTAAACCACCTAAAAGCAAGGTAGACCAGCTCAGTGACCCTAATTAGATCACAGGAGAAAGACCTCCCTAGGAAGCCACGATGCTGTCTATTTTAGTAACTACTGCTATAATGAAAGGGGGTACTGCCCCATTTAAGAAAGTAATTCCACACCTTTACCTTCTTGAACATATCTTTTATATAAAAGATACACATTTTTTTAATTATCATTCTAGCTACTGTACATCAATACTTTCTTATGGAACACTGACTCCAAAAGTAATCAGTTATTCCTGTGGTGCTCATACAGCAGAATGCAGGACTATGAGACAAGAAACAAGATGCAAGAGTCAAAGCTATTTTTGCATTTATTTTTCTCTTTCCTATGCATGTAGGTTTTTAGAGGCATTGTGTGGTGTGACAAGGAGATGCACAATAAAGTGTATGTAACTAAACCCTGCTTCCTTTCCACGACTTGAATGACAGAAATGGAACATACGCTCTGCCCCTGTATTTTAAGAACTTGGGGACATGCTGCTCCTTATCCTGTGCATATGCTGCAATGAGCCACAGACACTGAAAACTCTCTATGCATGAAAACAAGAGATTTCTCTCTCTGCTAATGATTTATTTGAAAGCTGAACAGAAATCAAATGTAGGGAGGTTCAGCTTCTGACAGTCTATGTTAATTCGGTTTCTCCCTTGTGCTCTCAAAAGATGGTGTGTTTATCACTGTGAAGATTATAACAGCGCAGGTGGTAATCCCTGCTGGACAGCCTGGTTCTGAAATAGCAAAGCACCTCTTATTTCATGCTACTTATGCTGGACTGATTTAGCCTATTCATGGGCTTATGCACTAAGTTTAATCCTCGGAATTCTCAAAACAAACAGTCCATAATAATCACATGCAATGCTCATTTTTTTTCAAGTGCAACCAAAGAGATTATTTTAACCCTAGCACTATTCCCATAATGCACTGCAGAAGTCAGATAACATGTTCTGATACTAAAAAGATTATAGACTCTGAAAACATCAAGGTGTAGTTTCAAGAGGATTATGCTGCACATTCTTTCAAGGAAAGAGATAAGGAAAGGAGTACAACATCAGAAAGTGACAAATCCACATTAAACTGAAGCTCTGCCACCAACTGTATAAACTACCAGAATGTTCCAGGCAGGGGCACCTGATGGTGGAGCAGCCAGTAGTAGTAGAGAGGAAGCACTGTGGAAGGACCACCCTGCCTGGACAGAATTCATACAGAAAGTCAACAACTTATGCACAGTCCTTGCAACCTTTAAAGTTCTCTCTTACAGTGCAAGTAATAGCTGCATTTTTTTTGTGCAGTTCCTAACTACTTTCCCCTAAGCAGCAATTTAACCTTGAGTGATTAAAGCACAAAGTATTAATGCCAAAATCATACTTCTAATTCAAGAGATCAGCAGTTACCTGATGCAAGCCTGAAGCAAGAGGTTTTTTTAAAAAATACATTATTGATGTATTTAATATTTTGGATCTGTATTTCAGTTATCTAAAAACTAAAAGAAAAAAAAGGTAAAATAAAAGGGCTGTAACTCAGCCAGGCCTTATTTGCAAAGCTCTATGGATTTAGTAGAGCTATTCCAATTCGTATTTCCTGAGAATACAGTAACAGACCATTATAAAAAATAATATCAATTATAGAGGAAACAACTCCAATCAGTTGTGAGATCCAGCTACCAGGCAGGCTTCAAAACTAGGATTTGCTTAGTAAAAGCTACAGTGGATTTACAAAGGAAGTTCCTCCTGACTGGTACGCTGGAGTTCTTCCAAACCATTGCAGTCCACAAGCAAAATGCAGTTAACATTGTCCATAGTACTTAGGTATCGGAAAACGTTTCGGAAAATCCTTCATCAGAAGTGATTAGGTAATGTAAGAAGTCATAGAGGTTAAGCAAACAAACTTAAGAGGAAGAAAACAATCTTATATTCTTTGGGAATATTATTTCATTTGATAAAACCAGGAGATTCCAAGGATTTATTTGGATAATTCATCTGCAATATCCAGAAAAATTCTTTTGTTGCCTCTATGAAATAGGAAGCAGAGAGGAACAAATCGTGCTATTTTTTCAAACTCCGTACATAATTTTAACACTGCCCATTTATGTCACTTCATTCATGTCACCAGAAAATACCTTAGGGTCTGAACTGTGTCTTTCTTATTCAGTCAAGCACAAGAAGGCAGCTTCACTCCCATTTTTGCTTTTCAGATTCTAGATCTCACACAGCTCCAAGTTTCCAAACACTCTGATCTATCAACTCCTTCAATATTCAGAGTATCTTGACAGCCACAGAGCCAAGGGGTTCAAACTGCACTCCTGATAGGTGATTCAGAGTCAAAATACCTCTTTAACTTCTCTTCTTCATAAACACACACAAACCCTTGCCTCAGTGGTGGGTCCTAAGAGAACACCAATTAAAAGAACAAGTGCAAATCACAGGGGAATCTAAATGAGCAAGTGTGCTGAGTAAGGAAAGGAAATGATTGCACATAAAAGGCTGGGACATGAATAAAGCATTTTTATTTTACAACAAAATCAAATATGGTTTTAATATAACTCACGCTCTCTGAAATTGTGCTAATTGTAGCTAATTGTATCAGTGTGGTAAAATGCCTGGCCTGTCAGAGAAAACACACATTCTCCGTAAGTGCTTTGTCTCCTGAAAACTCTAAAAGCAGCACAAAAGTCTCACTTAAAACCAACAGGTAACGATTAGTTCATAGCATTATGAGAGGCTGTCCAATGTGTCCACAATTGCTCTGAAAAATTCAGTTCCCTCGCACATCATATATCACATATCAGCTTAGGTCCTTACAAGACCTGTACTAATAAGCATTCTGATGACTCACAGTAATAGCGGTAGAAAGAAAATACCTCACGTGAAAGTGGCATGGATTTGAATCCTTACTTTCCTTCTCCCACCTCCATGTTTAGGAAGTACTGTAGTAACATACTAAGGCCTTAGATTTTTTAGATTCTACTATCGAGGTTTAATGCATTGATGTAAAAAAAATATTTAAACCTTTTTAAATATGACCTTGGGAAAACGTTTCTGTAGTTTGCACCCTCAGCAATGACCAGGTAAAAATTGCTGGTGATGTCACCGCTTCAGCTCCTGGGATTGTAACAGAGATGTCAGCTTCACCTTAGCCTTTCTAATGTTACTCATCCAGCACAAATCTAATTGTTTCTTTCTGCATAACATCTCTAAGACCAGCCTTTCCTCTCAGTTGAGACTGCTGAAGTTGAAAGCCACAGCACTATTTTTCATCTCGACCTCTACAACATCTCTGTCATCTTGACACATGTCACTTTAGCCATATTCAATGCATCCACTTTGATATAACTAAATTAATCTTCTTGGCTATACCACCACACCACCAAAAGACTGCTCTCTTTCAGTCTGTCACAAAGTCCTGATCCAAAGTGTTATATTGAATGTGCCTTGTAGCTCACAGTACAGTACAGCCTGTGGTCTGAATAGGGGCTCTTTAGTGATTTCCATCTCTATTCAAGCCAACTGTTATCATCTATCAGATGAAATTTCTTTCAAAATCTCTTACTTTCCACCATCTTCTAAATATGGGATGAATTCACTGTAAAAAGAGCAAAATTACTATTCCTATTCCAGTTAATCTTTTGATAGCACCTTTCTGCTGATGCCCACCAAGGCTGAGAATTACCATCTCCTGGCTGGGCCTCTGGGAGCCAGGCTTTTTGCTCCCACACCAAATGGGTTTCCATGTCCAGCACTGAAAGTCTGCAGGACGATACAGGAGACTGCTGACAGGACAACTAAGTGCAATTGCCTGCACCATTAAGACTTTCATCATACAAATAACTACACTCTTGAGACCTTTGAGTACTACCACCTGGTTTCAGAGGGATGATTAGCACACATAAGGCTGTACACAAGCATAATGCAAGTGGTTCGTAGAATCAGAGTAGAATCATACTAATTAAAATTTGACCCAAATCTGCAGTATCTAGGTCAAATGAAACAGTTGCTAACCGAAGGCTATCCATTGACATATGTAAGCTTGTAGCATCATGGGAGTGACTTGTGACATGGATACCTCTGTCATGAGCAGAAGCCATGGCATATTTGGGGGATCTGGTCCAAGCTCTAGACAACCTGAATCTGTCATGCTAGATATAGCCATGGTTTAAGTCCAGAGCCAGAAACAAAGCTCCTGATAGGGAATCACTACCTATTACAGAGATGAGGAAGCTGATGAAAAGCATCTCCTGACAGCCCCTGCTCACTGCTCCTACTGAGCTCCAAATTCAGCAAAAGCCCTGCCTGTCCTCAGAAACAAAACCCACCCACTACAGTAGCACACTATGACATGTAAGTACCGAGGTGCTTTAAGAACAAACATAGCCTCACAGATTTCAGCTAGCACACCAATAGGCCTGTCTTTGTTAATTAAACTAACTTCTGAAGTTGACTTATCTTCCTTGGTAAGTTATACACGCATTCAGTATGTATGCCCCTAGAGATACAGGTCCATGGGAAAAACAGACATCATTCACTCAACTAAGTTCCATGATCACAAAGTTGACAGTGTTCTTGATCATAAATAATCATTTCAGAGTAATTGGAAAATAAAAAATAAGGAACCCACCTTCACAATAGCATGATGTAGGTAGTATGGTATTTTCTGTAAATAAGTAGATAAATTTTGCAGTTAAATAGAGGTTATTTCTTTGGAACCTGCTTATCTAAAATGTATAGAGAAAACTACAGTCAACAGAGTTGCATCACTTGGTCCCACTCTGTCCTATCAGAAAACATATACAGTAAGCCATTCCACTAACCTGAATGCATATGGCTGGGAACCTGGTGTGTAGCATGAGAAATGCCCTTCCTACACCCTGACCTTAGAGAAGCTTTTCATTGTTAACTAAATTGGTTCAACACGAATAGAGGTATGAACACTTCCTAAGCACTTGCTGGCAACAGTCATAGAAAAGTATTTAATTTCATAAACCAAACTCTTTGTCTTCATAAAATATATCACCAGCACAGTGTCCAAACAGCAATGACATTGGAAATCCTGAATAACAGTTTGCACAGTTGGTTTACTGTGTTGGTGTGTCCTTATATCCCAGAGCTGACCCTGGACTGGATCACTAAGTAATACAGCTCAAATACTGCAGTTTGCATCAATTCTGCAATATCTCTAGCCAATGTATATATATTTTTCCTGTAGTCAAATTCTAGTGATTACACTCACTTTGCAAAAGGCACATGCCAGAATTTATAAACACAAAACCAATTGTGTTGGATTTTTGCGGTCTCAATTTTCTTTCTTCTATTTTGCATTTTTGTATAACACTTCTAAAACTGCTACAGTGCTTAGGTTAGTTTTAAATAAGATGAATACATTCCAGAAAGCTAAAAAGACCACCACTGCCACACACAATCAGGAAAAGGTGAATGTGCTATTTGCAGTTACCAGCACGGGCTGTTATATGACTATCAGGCCAAATACCCTTTCCTAGATCATCCTGAATGAAACGATAAATTCTGTTGGAAGCCAGGCACAATCTACCATCTCTGTCTCATTGGGTTTTTTTCCAACAAGAACACTTAGATACTTAGACACACCCCCCCAGGTTACTTTCCATTTTGTCACTGAGGCAGTGAAAAGGGACCACTTCCTAATGGAAAATCAAGTCTTATTCTCATCTGTCCAAGCTGAATACCATATGTCTACAAAACAAAATACAATGGGTTGGAAGGGCTGTTGCTGTTAATATTTATGATCAGTTCAGCCTTCTTTTTCCATTTATAAATGATTTGTTAGAGGATTACAATTTCTCCAGATATATACATTATTAAACATCACAATGAGTTTTCAGGCCCAGGCCAGAATTGATTTCAAGCGAGGCTCTGAGTATTTTCCTACTGCTGGTATATCATTCATCATCAAAATTGCATGAAATTGTGCTGTTCCATGGGATGACAACAATTTAAATTAGAAGAAAATGAAAATTAATAGCAAAAGTGATTTGTGATAGACATTAGCATTTGGATTGATAATTCCTAATAAAAAAATTATGAAACTTCATCATCTACCAAGAAGCTACAGTTAGTTGTAAACTCTGCCACAGCTTCCCATTTTGTATAGACAGTTGCTCCTTCTAGACCTCATCTTTAGGAATTTTGGTCAGAATCTGCATGCAGTATCACAGTTATATTGGCCAATATCTAAATCGCAGCTTTGGAGTCAGTACTCTTAATCCTTTCTATTTGGTATGACTGTAGACCTCAAAGGAACTTAATTGGGGGTTTTTATTTTCCTTGAAATTACTCCTTAAGGAACGTGTTAAAGGTTTGAATTATTGGATTTTTTTTTCCCTACGTCTTTGATTATATACAGTCTTTCGATGCCTCTTCTATCTGTGAATCTGTGAACTGACTTTCAGTGTCCAAAACCTACTGAACAGATTCATAAAATAAACTAGTTATACAGAGAAGTTTCATTGGCACCATGCAGATTGAGTAATCTAATAGCTACCTACCTCTACCCAAAATGCTTATGGACTTCAGAATCATAATGTAATAAGGTAAATTCTCTTTGCATTCTAATACAGTCCATTAGTATCTGCTCGTTCCTTCATGTGCGTTATTGCATAATGAATGATTCAGTATCACAAGTCAGCAGTCCTTTAATTTTTTATTGCGTAATGTAATTCTTTCTTAATTCATCTAAATGCAAAAAAGGACCACATTTTAATATTTTTTTAATGTATGAAGGCAAAGAGATAAGCAAGGGAGATACTGTACAGACCTGCCATCAATTAAAGCAAGCAGTTCATGTGAATACCTTCTTCTATAAGCTTTATCCTTAGATAACCTTGCCAGAAGATATGAATAATGTTTGCATGAATTGCCATGAAATTGCCATTCATTCCAGTGGAGTTTTCATGTACTGATGTGTCCTGGTGACTATGAAATAGCGCGTGCAATTCAGCAGAGATATTCCTTGCTTTACAGTTACTTTATTACACTTAATGACTCTTTTCACTCTTGGGGACATATTTCTTTATATATTTCACAGCAAAAAGTTATGCTGGCTGATTGCACAACAGTCAGCTCTAACAGCCTCCATCATTTATTTGGGGTTTTTTTTACTTAATGTGTACTGCTTAGATATTTCAGGGCCCTAAAAGGGCTTGTACCAAAACTCCCCAAGACAGCCTTTAGCCAAAGCACTTCTTTTTACTATCATTTCTAGAGATACTTGGGTAGAGACATCCGGTGTCTCTGCACACAGCAGAGTAAGAAGCATTGGTATGTTCCTCCTGGTTGCTGTGGCATCCTAGAGGATATCCTGGGGGTTACAAAAGCCCTGAGACTTTAGGACTGTACCTCCTGAAATTGCCATAATTTATCTCACATTTGCATTTGAAAATGTCCTTTTAGATGCCACCACTTCAAGACTTAATGAAGACTAGGTATTAGAGACAGTTTGAGAAACAATAAATCTCCTTTCACTGACACACAGGTCAGAACTATCGTTTCACAAAAACCTAAGCTCAACATAATCTGCTCATGTTGCAGGTGTTTCTCATACTAGTTCTGCTTTCTGAGTAGCACACATTTCTCACTCTTCTGTTGGTCATATCTTTGCAAGAAATCACAGCACACACTAGCATCCTGCTGTTAGAAAAAGCATATTGTATTTTGGGATGTCCTACTGAGGCAAGACGCTAAATGGATCTTTGTCAGTCCCAAATTCTGGGCCTGGAAAAGGAGAACCAAAAAGCTATTTTAAGAGCGGGCTTTTTTTTCCTTTGCATTAACTACAGTGTAGAAACACTAACATTAAGGTCCCAAGGGAAGGCCAAGGGAGTTGTCTAGCAAGGCAGTGCTGACAATAATATATATACTAAGGCTGGATATCTTTAGAGTCAAAGTCAGGGAAACACCCCTAAAGGAAGTTTGATTAGTCTTTGCTTTCATCCTGTGGTTTTTTCTGGTAAAATATTAGACATAACCTTGTTTGTTTGTTTTTTTAAATTCCTACTTGCTCCCAGCTATTGCTTGCCCCACTTGCTCATTTTATTTTTTTTTAAGCTAATTGCAGAGAGCTGAAATCAGAATCATGCCTATCTGAGTATTTGTACAGCATCTAGCATAAGCGTACTGTTGCTGTGCCAGGATTTTACACTAATAATAACATGTGCTTTAGATGCATTATTGCAACCGAACTCTTGTCAGAAATTACACAAAGGAACAGATGTACCATGCAGATTGTAAGCAATACGTTTGCTGAAATATATACAAGTAAGTTAAAAAGCATACCTAAACTTGATCATATAGTAAGACAAAGCATAAATTAAACAAATATCACTATTTAGTCTTGTTCATTCTTAGCTCTTGTCTTACAGAGTAGAGTTCCCTGCTAAAGTATCTTACTCATTCCTGAGATGTTCCTGGTTAACAGACACTTCAGGAGGAAAGAGCTGTATCATGTGGTAACGGGTGTAGACAAAGATCACGCTTTTCGTCCCTAATATTCTCAGACAATTCCATCAGCAGGATGCTTGTGCTTACTTGTTATTTATTTATTTCACTTCATGGTAACAAACACTGGTATTACTGTGACCCACACAGGGAAATCCTGTTTGAGCTGCAGTGGGACCATAATCCAGCCTAGCGTCAGGCAAAACAGATGGTGCCACCCTTCTCAGAAATTTACCTTCATGCACATAGATGAAAAATTCTGGTAATGTTACTGGAGCACACTGTTTTGAGACAGGAAGGGAAGATGAGCAGGGAAGACAGTATATTGACCAAAAGCAAAATAAAATTAACTGCCCGTGAGATTATCTGCTCTCTGTGACCAAAGACATTTTGTGCTGCTCACCATTCATTTTCACGGCATCCTTTCAGAGAGAAGGTGTACATACATAGCCACAGTGCGTGTATGTACACATGCATCTTTATCCATCTTACCACACACACAAAATCTCCCTTGAAGTGATTCTCCCTGAAAGGCACAGACTAAATAATAATATATATGTATAAAATATACATGCTACTAAAAAGGACATAAAGTCTGTAAGCACCCAATTTCTGACATCTATATTCCTTAGAGCACCTAAAGTTCCACCTCTTGGTTTGCTCAGGGCTAACTTAAGTCTCAACAAGACTGATCAATTTAGGTTGTATCTCACACTCAAATTTAGTTGGTGGTGTTAAGCAAGTCAGAGAACCTGGCTGCAGAGAAGTCCTGAGTGTCCATACCAAAGTCACCATCCACCTTTGCCTGACCTCATGTAAAATACCTGAAGCAACCTAAGATTACCTTTCGGCTGTTTCATTTATTTCAATGTAGCTTTGAAACACCTCATACGTTTCTCGCTTCTCAGAACACCTGTGATCCCATCAAATTTCAATACAGAGAGAGTGCTTTTACACTACTGCACTTCTTTAACAGAATGCACAAGCATACATATATAAGCATATGTGTGCACGTGTAAGCATACATAGACTTCTTTTTTTCCTTGTCTGTTGAATGATGCACATCTTTAAAGGTATATATTCTTAAAGAATCTCCGATCTACTTTAATAAGCCTTTTGTTTCCTGCTTTTTTAATTGCAAGTTCTTTCTGCTCAAAATATCTAAAGTCCATTGTTATTTGCAAGGGCTGAGTTTTTTAAATAACATGGACTATACCTTCAAATAATTTAAACTGGACTACTGGCACAGGAGTCTGCAGAACCACGCTGGTATTCTGTCTTTCCTAAGCAGATTGCCCTTACAATTGCTGCAGTGTATTTGTGGCTTGCAAAGACCATGCACGCATACTTTAAATATTTGTTTCCACAGAGGTTTTTTTGGTTCCTAATCAATGACTTCGTAATCTCCAGATGAGCAGGTGTGGCAATTGTTACATACTGTACCCTGTAAACATACCCATTCACTTGAAGAAACTGTATTTTGAAGTCTGTGTAACTAGAGGGTTGCCATTTTTTCAGTCAAAATGCAGTTAGCAAAGGCTAGTCACAGATGGGCTAAGCAGCTGTCTGTGCTTTAGAGAACAGTTAGATTCTGACTTGCCAGAGGTGTAACATCTAAATGCACTGTTTACTACAATCAACAGTAAAGATTACATTTCTTTTCGTGTTTGATTTAATGTAAAAATCATACTGAAGTTCACTATTGGGCATCACTTTATATAGTGTTATAAAGTTTTTACATTTATATTAAAAATTACAGATTTTTGTCCATAGGATATTTCTAAATAGCTTGTGGAACAACCAAAACATGAGAACTTCTGTGTAAATCATGTAAATCAGTGGAACAAATCAAGCCCTTTGGAGTGCCTTAAAGGAAAGTGAATGTTATTTAGATAAAGCCACATTTCTGCCTTCACTAGAAGTGTGCTTGCCTACCAAAAGAGAGGAATGAGCGAATTTGCTCCTGCTCTTAAGTGCAAACTTTCCCACACTTTGCTTTGCAAAGGGCTTCCCTTTTTCCACTGCAGCAATCTCCAGCCTCGGTGCCCTCACACCACAACTCCCTGCACCAGTAACAAGGCAACCGGCTGAAAAAAATTTTGGAAAAACGTTTACTCAGAGATTTTTAGACACTCAGTGCTGCCATCCACGGAAATACAGGAGCTGCTCTGTTGTCAGCTAGCTCTTGCATTGACTCTCTTTACAGGCAGTTCTGGTACCCCAGATAGCAGAGGCAGGGTCAAGACACAAGCAGGATGAACCACAGCACCAGCTCAACCTAAGCTTTGAGTTTGTAATCAAAACTTATTTTAAGTAATAGTTAATGTTTCTTCTGTCTTCTCTTCAGATGTTCCCTAAATGAAAATGAACCTAAGGAATATTTTTATTCTGCTCTGATGAAATGTTCTTCTCCACTGAAGAAAACGTGGAAGTTCCACTTCACAGCAATAGATCTGAGTGAATCATGTGGAAGTTTCCCTCTTCTGCTACCTCCCATCCCATCCTGTCTTGTACTTGCAGGGGTTCACAAACTCCAGATTATAACTGGATGTACTTGGTGGAAAAGCAGTACAAGGTGGGGGGGGGAGGGGTGTCGCGGGGAGAGAGGGGGAAGCTTTCCTCCAGGTGCTTCCCTCTTAGCTCATCTCACCTTCGGTCAAAGAAATTTTCATCCAGTACCTGGAACTCTGTCATTGTCATTGCTGTCTATACAACCCCAAAAGGTCATCCTTTGTCTTACTGTATGTGTTTTGATATGCATGTGCTTCCCAGTGTGTCTATATGTTGTGAACACCCCATACAGCATGTTTCTAACAGTTTTGAAGACCTGGCAGATGTTTATAGACAAGCAAGCATACAGTTTGGCTTTAAAGTGAGCTAAGGGGGGCTTCCCAAGCACAGGGTTTAGACTGGAAAAACAAGCAATGTCTCAGCAGAACAGCAGAGGGAAACAGAGAGACAGTTCTAAGTATAGTATTAAACACTAATAATTGGTAGTGACAAAAAGGATTGGTAAGTTATGTGAATTGATAAGTTTAAACTCATCACATTTAAACTATAAATAATTGAAAGGTTGAGTACATAGACTGACAGGCAGAAAGGGAGGTATGCAAATGAGAACTGTAATTTATTAGAATAAAGAAACCTTTAGCTTACAGTGTGCCTTTGCATGATTCTTCTTCATGACTCAACTTCGGTGTTCTAAGAATATGAGTGTGTGACATTTCCTTGCACCATCAGATACTGAAAGTGTGGAAAAAGTTCTCTGCTAGAATACTTAGCTTTCTGGAGCTTATAAACAAATTTTTTAATACAAATTTGAAAGCCACATGATTCACTTAAGCTCTCAAAGTAGACTAAATAAATAAAACGTTCCCTAAAGCCAGAGCTAGTTAGCTGAAGGTTATTTTTAGTCCAGTTTCTCCCTAAACATCTGTCCCAAGATGGTACTATCCACCTAAATAAAAAAGTTGTTTTCTCACGGTGACATCTATGAGTCAGTTGAGGATACACAACAGGGCATGAGGCCTTCTGCACTAAAACTTTCTGTAGGAGGAAGGGTGAATTCGAACTTGAAACCCAAAAGACATCTTTCCCCACTGCTCTTCTTTATTGATTTTACCTAGTTCATTTAATAAAATTTAGGGATTACATGCTTACAGAAATTTTGTTTCTTCTCAACATTTTTAGGAAATGCCTTGCCCTCTCTTCAATCCTTTGTACCACAGATGATGACTGGCTTTTTTTTTTACTAAAGCCAAACATGTTTTCCAAGCCACGCTCACGTCCACATCTTTTCTTTCCAGAATTTTACATTTTTACACCTGACATAAATGACTTTTCAGGTCTTAGGATGCTCCAATGAAGTAATGAAATATTCCCTCACATAAAAAATACAAAGGTCATAAGTGTATATACCTGGGTATACATGCATATGTATATGTGCCCATGTGCGTAGAAGATAATCTGCATACTTCCCGACAGAGAGGATGCTGACAAATCTACATAAAGCATTAATAATACACAGATGTAAAAGAAGAGGAGAAATCATTATTTCCAATTAACTGTCCTGAACTAGATATAAATGTGGCAATTATTACTGATGGCTTTATGAAACTGTTGAATCTCTCTTGTAAATCAAAAGAAACTTTATCTTCAGTGGTGATTACGCAGTCCACAGACTTTTCTCAGGTAACTTATATGGTTTCACTGCCTGCAGTGAATCTTACTGCCCAGAATGTTTCGCTCAACATTCTCAATCTCTGTATTTCACACTCCTGTATTTCACGCTCAATTCAGTGTTGATTTCAATACTGATACCATTCTCAATTCAATCCATTCTGCTGCAATCTCTTCTGTCATATTTCAGTCACAATGACCGAGAACACAGTAACCAATACTGATACACAGATGCTAACTGTACCAGAAACCTGTGCCAGAAACATTTAGGACAGGGTTTTGGTTATCATTTCTCTCTTTGACTGACACAGTAGATCTTTCCTATAGTATCCTAAGTTCTTTAAATCAATACTTGATTAACTACCCATCCTACACACTACAGGATGCCTGGCCTTTGGGAACATGCCAAATGCTCTGTGTGAGCATGCGAGCTCACATGTGTGTGCACAACATTCCAGCCAGAAGAACGAAGAATCCATTATAATTAAATCTGCCAAAATGAAGTGTGGTGAACAATCTCCATTTCTAATTTCATCCACATAAATTCATACATGGCATATTAATTGTACACATTCTATTTCTGTATTCGAAATGTTTCTCTAGACTACATGACCTAAAACTGTCTTCCTAAATTTCACTGGAAGAAATGCAAAAGTAAATGATGATGTATGTGTCACAACACTAAACACAAGCATCCTTTTAAGTGCAAATTTATGGCTGGTGTGCATTCAAACATTAAAAAATATGAAAATAAATAACCATGCCGTGACAGATTCTATCTTCCTATCAGTCAGAATACAGTATGTGATTTTCCTACGCTGTACAAGTCCTGTCTGCAATTAGAGGAGACTAGCTAGCACAAGACGACTGCAAGCAGAACTGACGACTTGTGCTGACCTCTAGGAATTACACTGTTGTCAAACAGCCATGCCGTGATAGCTTCCAAAACGGTCCTCGAACAAAAAAATCAATAAAGTGCAAAAAGAGAAATACCACATCCATGGGGGATAAACAGTTCTTAGTTGATTCTCCTTGAATGTGTTACATGCCAAAAAGAATAAATTGTATGAACAGGTGTCCAATTCTCTGGTTTCTAATCCTAGAAGAGGCTTTTGGCACATAAAGGTATATACAGTGATCAGAAGTGACTGTTACCACAGAAATGCATGCCAGCATTCACCAGCAGAGCCCTGACAACTGTGTATATGCTGTTCTCCTGTCCAGTTAACAAGAAAAATACAGTAGAGCTGAAGTCAAGAGTACTTCATCTTTCCGACTAGGTGTAGAGTTTCTCATACAGGTAGTAAAGTGGTGTACATGATGCCACATCAAAACTCTATGCATTTTATTAATTTTTATTCATTGTGGCTTCTGTAAGCAGCCTTGCCATTTTTGCCTTGATTGTAAAAAAGGTGATGTTGTTTTAAAATACCAGAATAAAGCAGGTGTCTGTCAGTACACTGACCTTATGTCTGCTTACATAAGTATATCCGTCCCTCCTCATCTCAGCATTCTGCAGTGAGCCTAATGCTAACATATAAACCTGCCTGCTCAATTAATTTGTAATGCATGCCTCTGCATAGGGAAAAAGAAATATTTCAAAATGAGGATATTCCCATCTGGTCCAATAGTTTTCAAGTGACAGTGGCTAGTACTGCATGACTTGGAGGTATGTGCAGATTTTCCTGACAATCCAGAACTACTACGCTGCTAGGCATAAGTTTTCAAACCTAGGTACCTACTGGTTTTTTAAACCAATTTAACACGAGAATTTAAAAACCAATTTAAACATGAGAATAACTTAAGACTACTTAATTCAGATACATTTCCAATGTATTTCATTGTTTGTTCCTTGTTCCTGTCCTAGGAAAAATGACACATACAGCCTCACGCCCTTGCTCCCCCCAAAAGAACTAATTATGGGTATGAAAGGACTATCTCTGATTTTTCTCTTCTTTGTAATAGAAGTAAATGCCTAGCTTTAACCCCTTTATCATTTCCCAGACATCTTTCTTATCCACCATGCTGAAGCTGGGTAATCGGTGTGAACACTGCAGCATGAGAAATCACTGAATATCACATGACTAAGTCTGGTCTGAGAGAGATATTCTCTACAAACAATCTTACAAATGCTTACACTGACAATATTGACTGAACACTTATCTATGATGTCATCTATTTCAAGCAGATGTTAAGAATAGGAGTCAATTCGCATTAAACTAATGGTAAATAACAGATTTATTTTTTTTCCCACCTCAATGCATTTAGCAGCTGACTTCTCTGAGCTATATACTACGACCCTTTTCCTTAAAAAGTTTTAGTAAGCTTTAACCTATCAGCAAAGAACAAACCAGTTCTGTAACATGGCATTCAGGAAACAGACAATGAAAGAGAAGAAGTCTGAAACATTCCAAGAGTACATCATCCAAATCAGAGGTTCATAAAGAGAACAAATGAGTAATCAGGACTCCCTGAACAAGAAAAGTCAATGGAAGAAACAAAGGGCCTTTAACTTGGCCAAACCTCTGATCAGTTTGAGATTTATTCCATATCAATTGCACACAAAACTGCTAACTAAAACTGAACAGAAAATATCTCTCTCAGACAAAAGTCTCCATTACAACTGACATTATACAGCTGTAGAAGAAACCTGCTAGAAAGATGTCAAAATATCCATAGCTGGAGACTTTACAGAATTCTTTCACAGGGAGAAGAGATGCAGAGTTAATATGTTTCCAAAAGGTAACAATATAGTATTAACAATATTATTAGAACAAAAAAAAACTAAGATAAGAAGCTAATAAAACTAATCTTTAAAACAAATCACCTCCTCTTGCGCCTGAATATTCAGAGAGGGGGCCCAGGAAATATTCAGAACACCTGCCACCCTGCTTATGCTTATGCCACTGACACAGAGCTCTTAACAGACCATGGTGGCAGTGGGTAGCTTTATTCGAGCTCTCCAGTTCTCTCTTTGCAGCCTCTTTCCTCATAGGCAGAGGTCTTACAACAGTGCTCTTGTGACAGCAACGATTGTGACCGGTTATCACTGCCTTCACGGTGCAAACGGACTGGAACCAAGCTGAGAACAGAATGAAATCTTAAAATTAAGGGGCTGAACTGAGGGGAAAATACTTCTGATTTATTCCCCCATCCTCAAGCAAAAGTTCAAGTCTCTTATTTTTAACTGCACCATACATAAAATGGCAGAATTCCATGAGCAAAAGCAGGTTTAACTAATCCTGTTGACTTTGCAGACAAAATGTTAAATCTCGTTACTTTGATTTTCTAAAAGTCTGGCAAGGTTCTCATATCTTCCAAAAAGAAGCAAGAGGCATTAAAGGTTTCACAGGTTAGCCAGCTCTTACATCTTTCCAAACGCAAATTAGATAGACAACAATGTCTTTAAAAAGTCATACTAAGAGGGAAACATGAGTGAAGCAGTCCACAGAATACCTCAGTATAAAATTAAAATCACAAAAAATCACATCTAGGAGGAAATATATTTGGTGCAAATAAAGAAAAAGTTGTCAAAAAAAAATCACATTAGTACAATGGAAACTGGGCCATCTGGAGTTGAGTGCTGCACTGTCCTCCCAATCACTTGCTTGAGGGTTACAAACATCATAATCATAGAAGCATGCTTCTAGAGGGAATAGAACCTGCCCCGGGTAACCATGCCTCTGTTAAACCAAGATGATTTAGACCTCAAAAGTAAATAGGCCACAGCTATTATTTCTTTAGCCACAAAGCTAAAGAAATTAGGATAAGATAAGGTAACACCAGAAAGGTAACCGCCTCAACACTCTGCAAATGAAGAGCAACGCCTGCACTCCTGTGGAGATTTTCAAGGACGCAGAAAGAAACTTGCAGCCTGCAACAGAATTCTGCTTCTCTTCATGTTGTAGCAGGTACTGTATTACAGGACTGCCAGCAATATGAGGTTTCTTTTTCCTTAGTCATGAGAGGATGTAACTATCAGCTTTTTTTTCCTAGAATTAGGCCTCCACTAAGTGGTTTCTTACTGCAAACTGTGAAAGCAATCTCAGATATTCCTAAAGACAGCAAACAAGTAGCAGAGATATTCCAGTTTCAGCAAGGTGGGTGGGTAACATATTTCCCTTTAGGCTAGTACATTTTGACAGCTTCTCCTCTCAAAATCTCATCCCAGGATTGATCTGCTTCTCACTAATTACCTGTCTTCTTGCTTAGCCCCATGTGTTCCCTTTCTCAAAACCTGAGTTTACTGCTTCCCTGTCTTGCCATTTTATTTTGTCAGTTCTCTTTGTTCAGAGTGACCAGGATATTTATGTGCCCTGCAAGAAGGCAAATAAGTTACAGGCAAGACATTAAAAAAAAATTCCTGCAGTAAAAACACTTAAGCGCTGATGAAAATGCAAAGATAAAGCTGAGTCTAGTTAAAGCGCTGGAGGTTTTGTTCTCCTGTTAAGCAACACTGAACAAGTGGAAATCAAGCATAATTTTATTGAACTCAGCTAGTTTAGAAGTCTTGTACATCTGTAAGGATAATTCATCCTTAATTTGGGTAAGGTGTTATTTTAATACGCTTTAAATATACCAGGAGAGTATTAACATTGCCAAAAATTACTCAAGCCACCAGCACCAAGGGAAGAGCCACTTCTTATGTTCAGCATATGGTCCAGCTAATTGATGGAACTCCATCACCCCCAAGGACACACTTGCTACCGATGTATTAGCTGTGTTTTAAGTTTCCAGTCCTAGAGGCAGTAATGGAAACATCTGACACATCTGGGTACCACATCTAAGACTGAAAGGAAATACTTTGCAGATATGGAAATAACCCTATGGAAAATTACTATGGAACCCTATGGAAATTACTGCCTATAGATCTTCTGTGTAGTATTCTCATCTATTTTCAGCTATAACAGTGGAAAAACAAGGGTGGGGGAAAGTGTTCCTGGGAAGCAAGAAATATTTTCTGAATAGTATTGTCTTTTTAAAAGAAAATATATTGTCCATGTTACCATAACAATTTCAGGGGACAAAAATTCTCTATTTGACCCAAGGATGGAATAAAGGCCCAATTCAAATATATGTTGTGCCAGATTTATGCTTGTGTTATCTCCTTTGACATACGTGCATTTTTTCTATAAACAGATTAATGGTGAGTTTATTCAGGGCCAAAACAGGCAAACACAGCAGATCATTTATCTTTTAACCTAGTTACAGAAGAGCCTTGTTTAGCAGTAAGTGCTTATTTAGAAGTCCGTAGTTGTTTAAGCCTTGTCATTACTACTCATTGCCAGATTGGACAGGTAATTCATTTTTACTTAAACCATCAGATTGGTTTGATACTTACCACCGTGGAGCAGATTTGAACTGATAACACAATCTTGCAGGAGAAGCATGAACCTGTTCTACGAAGTGTTATACAAATGGATCAAATGAGACTTTGACACTTTTTAATACTAAACTACAACTGTAATGTTTCCAGATACTGGAATCATGCCAGAGGAGCTTAGTATGGCACCTGCAAGGAAGGCAATTCCAGCACAGGTATTGCTCTGCTTAACCAAAAATGAGACTGTGAACATGGACTTATTGCATCCCAAATATACATTTATATCATTAACAGATAGGATCTGAGAAATGTCTTCCTGAGCTAAGGAAGATTTAGCTGACCAAGTTCTCTAGCATCCTAAAAAAATACTGTGTATTCTTTTAGCTGCACAGACTTCTTCCTATTTTCTTAGGTTCCTCTTCTAATTAATTTTCTAAATTCTATTTTCCAACTAAGTCACTCCAGATGTTCTACCTTGCCCATTTTTGGCATACATGTCACAACTCTAATCCTTTAACTGGCCCAAAGACATTTCGGAATCCACTTGCTAACTAGACAAGTTGACTGCCGAGAAAATTTGTATAAAAAGTGACTCTACAAGCAGAAACTTATAAAACCTCTGCAAAATATAATGAATATAGTTCAGATACAACTTACTAACTTTACAAACATTGTTATTACCAGAATTATCCTTTGTGTGCCCTCTATCACTACAAATCTTCCAAAGAGTGAACGCAACAACCAAGATGAAGGTGGGTACAATTGAAGAACTTGTATTACTTTCTCTCCAGGGAGAGCTTTGTCCTAAACCACCTCCCTACTCAGAGAGGGTGCATACTAGATTACTACACGAGGTCTATAACCCACTAAAGCTTGAGGTCTCTTTGTAACTATAACACTAAAATGACAATTTGATCTTTCTTTAAGGTCTGGGCTTTGTTTTGCTTCTGGGGTTTGGTTTTTGTTGGTTTTTGGAGGGGGGGTTGTTTTGTTTTTTAAATGGAGTGGGATACTTCTTCATCCTACTCGTGGAGAGTTAATTACTTCATCTTTTAGATACCTAGATTCTGGTGTCCAGACTTAATTGCTAGCTACTGTCAAAGAATGCAAAGGGGAATATGAAGTATCATTACAGAAAATGACTATGCCTAGGGTAGAGAAAAGGAGACATAAGCACAGC
Source organism: Buceros rhinoceros silvestris (assembly GCF_000710305.1). Taxonomy (NCBI): domain Eukaryota; kingdom Metazoa; phylum Chordata; class Aves; order Bucerotiformes; family Bucerotidae; genus Buceros; species Buceros rhinoceros. The sequence goes on from NW_010401849.1 coordinate 57,302, forward strand.
TCTTTTTGCCATACAAAGGTTAGGGTGTTTTTCGCTGTGCTCATGGAAGCACGGGAGATGCTTCTGACATCTGTTGCTACAGAATAAAGATAAGCAAGGGCAGAACCTTGAAATGCTCAGCTTGGTTTCTCAGGGGCTAAATTAGCCAAGGTACAGTCCTGTGCTAGGTAACTACACTGTTCTCAGGACCTCAGTTAACTCTGATATCACAAATAATTCACATCATGCTGCATTACAATATAATATTTGTTGTCATATCTAAACAATCAGAATAATGGGATTACTGACAGGCCTAGACATACTAGTTTACAGACATACTAGTTAAATTTGTATTCTGCCTACATTAGTAAACACCTGGAATTTACAGCAGACAGAGTAAAAAATATAAATGCCTGGGGACAGAAGATACTTGCAGAGAAGACCTGAGTTTCAAAATGTGCTGCTTCACTTCTTGCATTCTATCTTATGGTTTCAATTTCCTCATACAGATTTTTAATTCAAAAGTAAATGCACAGAAGGCAATGGAACAATACTAGAGAAAAACCAAAGCAAGTGAGAAGAGAATTCAGGGTCCTCAGTCTGACCTTTACAACACCATAAGCACTTCTTTCTATATCTCAGAGAAAAAAATAGCAGAGGCCATTAGGGATTCAGCCCTGTTCTAATACAAATTGAACTCCAGCACATAAATACAGGAAGAAAAAGGAAAGAAATAAGGATCCAAGAAACATTATATTTCCTCTTTTGCTTCTAGAAAAATATTTCCATTACATCTATATGCTACTTTCAACATGTGCACAATGGGCAAAGAGTAGAAAAACTTCAATCGTGCATTTGTTTGATTAAAATTTTGGAAGAGTTTGGTGGGAATCCCCTTTTCCCATTGATTCCACAACATCTACTATTTCTTTTCTACCTGAGCCAAAGGAAGTAGAAGCTTCTGATCACGCACAGAAAGATCACAAGCTACACAGAACTGTCTGCCCTGCCAGAGTTTCCTGTTGGTGCATATTCTGCCATTTTTCCCAGCAGCAGCTCACTGAAGAAGGCAGCCTATGCATTACCAGCAGCTTGCAGGCAAGGTTTTAGCTTGAGAGGGATAGGAAAAAAAAAAATCTCCTGATGGAGATTGAAGGAACCTAAACCGATCCTTCCTGATTTTGATAAAACAGATGTTGTTCAACATTTTAATGTGTAGTCTTCCATATAGGGATAGGAGTCTAAGATAAATTATCATCCTTTTCTCTGTCAGATTTCTCTCAGTGCTTTGTAAAAATAAGATACAATTTTCTAAAGACATGTCCAGTATTTCATTCAGCATTATTTCACTATGACACCAAGAATGACTGATCCTCTTGTTCTGGCACTCCTACTTTGGTTGTATGCTGCTTTCTTTTAACAATAAGGTTTGTTTCTTCTTCAGTCTTTTCAAAATGAATTTGTCTCCATTAAACATGTTTTAGTTGCATCTAACATTATTTATCCTCACGGCTCTACACTCACACTGCCAATTCTCACTTCATGTTTTTCAGGAAAACATATCTTTGTGTCTTTGCTTCACTGAATACCAAGCATGCAGTTTAGAAATCATTTAAATTCTGGCCTTAGCTCCAGATTCCAGAAAAGTAGTCTAAAAATAATTTGAGTCTCTATAAAGCTGTTTTCTAAAGGTAAGGGTGCTACACAACTAAATCTTGATCATTTAAACTTTAAAAAAGAATAAATTTGAGGAATGCATTGCTGTATAATACAGGTATTTAAGTGGTAAAAGGATGTCTCATTTTATTTACTTTGCAGACAGTGATTAATCATATAAGCAGAGTATATACTGCACGTTAAATATGGAGTGGAGCCCTCCTTCATCTGGAGCGTAAGTTCAAGATGCAAATTCATATCCATGCTTCAAAATCCCCCAAATCTCTACGCACTTCATTAGGAAATATCAATATGCATAGCACGCACTGGCTGGCACTCCGTGGCTCATTTGGAGGATGCTATTCCCTATATGACTGCTTGGAGAGTGTATTTCTACAGAATGACTGTTGAGAGTGGCAGCGGTGTGTAGACTAAAGGCATACAATAGTTTCTTGTTGCCTAGAACGTTGCTAAATTTTTGCATTATCATTTCTCAGGTTATGGCCTCTCAGGCTTGGTCTCTCCTTCTGGGGAATTTTAAAGAAAATTTCAGGGAGAACTTTTCTACCCTTTTCAAGAATGTTGCTAGGGAAAACCAGGTAACTGCCAATTACCAAGAATATTCTATACATGAACACGAAGAGGTCTCAGACTTCAGGGGAAAACACATCTGAGAAAGAAAAACAACCCTAACACCTGTCTTTGCTGCCAAGTGAAACAGCACCAGGATTTGACCCAAAGTGAACTCTCCAGAAATCACCAGCCAATCCTACAGTTTGGCATAGATAGCCCTGCCTCTGACTCAGACAGTCTGCGTATATTAACTAACTCAGCTTCACAAAGCTGACCAGGAATTTGCTGATTGCCTTTTTGTAGAAAAGTTACTGTCAAAACCTAAATGTGACAGGGTTGCCAGGTTCAATGCACAGTCAAGAGAATGACTTTAGAGATGCAGCATGGTATAGCTTGCCATGATGCAAGAAAGCCCGCAGCTGGCTCCCTGCTTCTTTTACAGAGCTAATGGCTACTAAGCAAACTCACGACGAAGACCCTAGCATAAACCCATGGCCACATTCACATCTTGTCCCATTAGTACTATCTAAACACCAAGGATAATACCTCCAACAAGAGATCTTGTAAAGCATGAAGAGTTTCAGAACAGGTAACATCAATCTGTCCCCAGAGCACACACCAGCCCTAGTGCTCCAGCAGCCATGCATTCGTTCTGCTCGGGAAACACCCTGGTTCTCAGAGAGCCAGATCAACTCCCCAACTGTTTATGACAGAAGGGGCTTTCACAGTTTGGTCCTCAGCTTGATCTGCTTCCTGACCAAGTGGACAGCACTCGCTTATGTGAAGGATGAGAGTGGGAACCAGGACCTCTCTGGTCTACTTCATGGGCTTAATTTTCTTTTTTTTTTTTCTTTTTTTTTTTTTATAAGCAAGGTAAGTAGCTGAGAAATTGCACAAAGATACATTTAGCATAACAGGATATAGAACCCAACTTCAGATACTACATCCTTCTCTCATATTACACAATCTCTTTTAAATATCAGGTTGGCATATCTGAGTTCTACATAGAGAACCTCTGTGTTACATGGAAGCAAAAAGGCGAAACCAGGATTCCAGGGGAGCCGCAATTTGATGCTGGGGTAGTTAACTATCAGACCTTCATGCTCTGAGTCCAAGGGTTTGTTGCAAGAATGTACACTTAGGAAAACTGACCAAACTCAGTAGAGCTGCACTGGCCCACTCTGCATGTGTAAAAGTCATTAGAAAATCATTAAAAATGTATTGTTTAATATCCCAAGCAGCTTTTCCAGTACGGTATCATTTGATTGACTGATATAGCAGAAAAGCACCCAGACAGCCGGAGGAGATCAGGCTGGCAATGGCATATGCATGATTATGCCATCCATTTCTGCCAGTTATTTTTCCTCTGTGTTTATTGCAGTTGTTTCTCATTTGTAAATGAATGGCAATATATTCCATCACTTTAAATTAAATTTGGTGAATTTTAGTACTCACGAATCTCAAAGACAAATTGCAGCAGCTGGAGCCACAGACTGAGAAAAATAATGCTAATGGTCTTAAATTATCCTGTAAAAAACCCCAGAGATGTCACTCCCTGAGAACAGCTCCTGTGGAAACTGTCATAAAGAGAATGGGAGGAAGAATGAAACATTATCACAAGTGCCTTTATCTCAAAGAACTGAAATTGAGTCTTAGTGGTTCCTCTCCAACGAGGAAAGCGTGAATTTCAACATTTGTTATTGCTCTGAACATCTAAACAATATCATAAATTACCCTTACAGCTTTTTCACTCTTGTGTTCATTTCTATTTATTTCACTGGAAAGCATAAATAACAGTACTAGCTTTGCTTTCAAATCACAAAGAAATTATCGTCAACCTGTGATGACCATTTTTAACAAAATTATTTTTCTCATTTCTTCTGCTGTTATGGAGAACCAGTACAACTTTTCCGTTATGTATTATGTAGCACTAAACAAGGTGGTTTTTTACCAATAAAATATTAAAATATTTAAGAATATATACTTTTTTTTAAAACAATTAATTTCAATAATGACTGCATTTCTTCTGGAACTCTAGGGTTGCAATATCCGGAGCAGGCAAATAAAACAGGCTAATGAAAACTTGATTGTTTTTTTTCCTAATTGGCCAGCAAAGTGAACTAGTGATTACTTCTTGCTAATGACATCTAATTTCACCTAGACCTAAACACTCTAGGGATTATAATCCTGTCTATAGGGAGGTATCTTTCTGCCAGCTGACAGATCTGGAATATGTTACAGCTTCCCTATAATCTTTGCTTCTGGCCAAGATCTTCACGGTGCCACTATTCCGGCAGACAAACAGAATCAGCTTTTGAAAAACAGCCTGGGAAGCTCTAGCAGCAGGCAGTGCGCCAGCGGAGGGTGTGAAGAGAGGTGCCCCGCCAGACCACAGCACACGGATGCTGCTGTACTCCATCCTTCAGCCCCTACAGGGCTGACAGGAATCAAAGCCCCTCTTAGGATTTATCTTCTCAGCAATTCATAACATGCAGTGTGATAACTGTGATGTCTTGCACTAATTCCTTCTGTGGACAAGCATTAAATTAACCTGAGATCTTAATAGCTCTTCAACCTGAATCACCTTAAGACTCCTGAGCGCCTTGGCTGTCTGCTATATCTCTCACACTTGCTCACCACCTCACCTCCTTTTTCCACCAAGTCATCTTGGTTCCTTAGTACGCTGAGCCTTACATCTACCTGGAATGACCCCCAAGTAAAAGGACTCTAAGTTTGCAGAAATAGCCCCTATCATTTTTATAAGAACAGTTAAGAAATAACAAATAACTGGGGGCAACAGAAAACTGTTGGATTTATACTAATGCTACTTACACAAAATATGCAATGATATATTTAAATAGAGTTCAAGTACTGTAGAAACTTGAGATACCTTGTGTTTTATAATCTTTCCACATCCTGATATGTTACTATTATGATAAACATTGTAATTTTTGTCAGATATTTATAAAACCACTTTTGTTTCTCCAGGGCATATAGAACTCGCTAAAATCCGTTTACAATGATTAGATTTAAAATTAATGAAAACACACGCATTTACTGACAGTGTTTATAGAAAATTTATAGATTACATACAGATTATAATTATTAAAATTTTGAATATCAATTAACTTAGTTCATTAGTTCAGGTAGTTCTGAGTTGTGGCAGAAGTCTCCAACTTTTAGGACAGACACAGCAGTTTCTGTTACTGCCATTTTCCTTCCCGTGTTTCTGCCAACTACATGATTCTCTTGGAAAGTTTACTGTTCATTTGGAATGTGGCTGCAGTCATCTATTAAATTCACACCTTTCTGACCAACTTTTTCACCACTTTCACTGATTTTTGAAACATTGAATTTTTATGCTAGTAAACTTCAGACCATTTTGTCTAAAGCAGCACACTCACCAAGCAGGCAGACAACACTAAAGCATTAAGACCCTTAACCAACATAAAAAGGCTTCTTTCTCTCTGACAGTGGCTGAATAAAAAGACTTTAACAGGATCCAAATCAGATACTTTGCTTAAAAAATGTCTATTCAAAATGTAGCTTCTTCCATTGCATCCTCTGCTATCTACATT
>NW_010401850.1:0-1061 GCF_000710305.1 Buceros rhinoceros silvestris
ATGAAAATGAAGGAGAAGCAGAAGAAACGCCTCTTGCGTTGCGTACGGCAGGCGGGCGTGAGAAGCTGGGCTGCCAGGACCTGCTGCCATCCCCATGCCCAACACAGGCGCTGTCCCCAAAGGCCTCGCTGCTGAGACCGGCTGCGGGTGGGGGATGCCCTGCCCCGTACCCAGCTGCCAAGGCCATTTAGGCTCTTGCATGGTGGTTCCTGAGAAACGTTTTCCCTTTCCCCTCCATCACCGCAAATCTGCTTCTTCCAGCTCGCTGGGGAACCCCTGGATGTGCGAGAGCTTCACGATGTGGAAAGTAAACTCCACAAACGCTGAATAACCCACCACTGCCATAAATAGCTGCGTCTCAAGGGAAAATAATGTCAGTGGCAGTTCAGCCAGCGTTTAACCCATGAGACACGAGGCTGAATTTCATCCTTCAGTGTGGAAAATACTTGCGGGAATGCAGCCTGCGACCGGCACCCAGCTTTCTGTCCAGCTCACACACGCAGACACCCAGACACACCTTGTCTTCTGCAGCTTTTGCTAGCGATTCGGGCTAGTTTCTCGTGTGCCTTTATGACATTTTTCGATTTTGCATCCATAATTGTTTTTTTTAATATCTGAGTTTCTAAGTGTGTTTGCCATTCTTTGCCTGCTCTGTGCCATAGTCTGGGATGCCGAGGTTGTTTCCTGGGGTCTGTTCTCCAAACCTCCACCTCTGTTGGATGTGTGCTGCTCCCTCCCATGCCAGCTGACAATGGCTGTCGCACAGGCAACCACATTACCACAGTGTCTCTATAAAATGAGGGTGATGGACTTTGTACCTTGAGATGGTCTTACACTTCCCCATGCAGCCAGCAGAGGATTTTGCAAAAAAACTCGCAGACCCCCTAGAAGCTTTTCTGCTAAAAAAAATAAACAAACAACAATTGAAGGGATCTTTCAAGGTCATCCAGTCCAACCCTCTGCAGGGAGCAGGGACAGCTGCACCCAGAGCAGGGGGCTCAGAGCCCCAAGGTCCAGCCTGACCTGGGATGGGGCCGGGGAAGGGGCTGCTGCCACCTCTC
>NW_010401850.1:1408-1756 GCF_000710305.1 Buceros rhinoceros silvestris
GCTGAGGAGCCCCGATCTGGCCCCAGCCCTGCAGGGGGGTCTCCCCAGAGCAGAGCGGGGCAGAGGGGCAGGATCCCCTCTCTTGACCACAAGCAGTAAAACAAACAAATTCTACCAGAAATGGGAAAAGAGGAGCAGTCTAAGCATTTTGATAAGCGTATTCTATTAGCCATGGTTTCTACTTTTTATTTTAAGCTCTGATTAAAATTCAACAGCTTTTCTTTTAAAGAAAAAACCAGAAATGTTTATGCTCAGCGTAGGCCCTTATTTCCACTGCAGCGTGAGTTTGTAAGCGAGGAGCTCCAGTGGCTTCCCTCCGGCTTCTCCTCCCTCCCTCCACAAGGTCCC
>NW_010401850.1:1843-4394 GCF_000710305.1 Buceros rhinoceros silvestris
CCGTCCCCCCACAAGGTCCCCCCTCCTCAGCGAGGGTCCCCGCTCATCCGCGGCTGTGGCTGGGAGGGTGACGGTGCTCGGTGGTGGAGGACACGTGACAGCAGCCAGTTTCTTGTGGGAAGCTAATGAAGAGATGAGAAGCATCGATTCACCATCTATTTGTGAGGACCCCAGTGAAACAGCTGTTTGTTTCTCATAAACAATTATGCCAAGACGGAAATTGGCTTGTGTCTGTACGTACTTTTTGGATGGGGAAAATTAAGCAATAATAGCTGGAAAAATAATATGGGCTATGAGATAATAGATGCCTAAGGGATGAAATTAAACCGTATTTTACAGCGAAGGAAGAGGTTTTGGCAATAAATAGTTTGCCTTTGACTTCTTTTTGTTTGCCAGAGGACTGATGCTGTTTTGGAGAGGTTGTCCTGGGATGTGTCTTCCAAACAGACGTCGGAAAATAGTAAAGGTCTTTGTTTTTATCTCCTTGCGAGAAGGATGGTGTCAATTCTGGGGTGCAGCTCACGCCTTCTGCACTGCTGGCGTGTTGGCTGTGATGGGGCAGCAGGGCTTGCTTTAAGAGATGCTGCCAGAGTTGTCTGAAACACCATAGGGAGGGCAAAGAGCTCAGGAAGGGGAGGTGGCCCGTCCGGCACCCCGGCAGGGTCCCAGCAGAGTTCCTTCTCAATGTGTCTGTGTGCTGGTGGCATGTGGCTGTGCTCTGCTGCAGAAGTCCCTCTCCAGTGATGCAGCACCAGTGGGATTTGGTTTTGTTCTGCCCTCCCTCCTCTACGTGCTTTCCCAGAACTGCTCCGTGAGCGCCTTGCCATGGGAGTAGTCTGGAAATGCTGTTTTCTCCGTTTCAGGCAGCTTGTACCAACATCTCCTTCGACTTCTTGGCAGCACTGGGTTAACAGCTAGGCTCGACGATCCTAAAGGTCTTTTCCAACCTAAACAATTCTCTGATTCTATGACTTGTGCACTGGCAGTATGAGGACTCGGTCAGACAAACGCCTGGTTGCCCCTTGGTGCTGACAGCAAACATCCCCATGAGCGCTGGGCTTGCTCTCTGCTGCCAGTCCCGGGGCTGCCTGGGCACCGTCTCAGCCTCGGGTCCTCATCACTACACGGGAAATAACAGCACAGTTCAAGCAGAGCTGCAAACCCTAATCCCACCTTCCCGTGGGTGGATGCGGGTGCAGCAGGTCGAGCTCAAGGTCTTTGGCCCAGGCTCATCCCTGCTATCAGCTTTTAACCTCGCAAATCTTGGGGAAAGCCTCCCCGCCAGCTGGGAGAATTTCCAAGGTGCCTCCAGGGCTCGGGGGAGAGTGCCAGGGTGCAAAGTGCCGTCCCCATTAGCTGAAGTGGGACTCGGGGGTGCTCAGCACCCCTGCAAATGAGGCCAAACTGTCTAGTGCATTGAAAATGAAATCATTAAGTCGCTGTTGCATTAAGACTGTTTTTATTCATGGAGTGTAATGTGATTCATTTGCCCTTTTGCTCTCATGTTGAGAAGACAGTCATCTCGTATGCATCGCTGGCTGCAGGGAGAGCCGCACTTATTTCTTTATTTTTAATTCTGCGTGTGTGTGTGTGTGTGAGGGAGCAGGCATTTTCATCAAGTGCAGAGCGGTCACAGAGTTGAGCCCTGTCTGTTTTCTCGGTGGTCTCCGAGGCCGGTGCCTGCCGCAGCCCTGTTTGTGGGAGCATTTAGCTCATCTTGCCCCTCCTTCTCTAAACCTCACGGTGACAATCCTTTTTCCTGCTCCAGTCGCCCTGTGCTGGGGCAGCGCTAGAGCATTGTGGGTGTGTTACAAGAGCCCTGCACCTCTCCCAGGGCACAGGCTGGAGGTATGAGGGACTCGCTGGTGCTGGTGCACGTTTCTGAGTTCTGGGGGCAACAGCATCCTTTGGCGTCCTGCAGACAGACACCCAGTCTCTACCAGTGCCTTGTAGAGGGTTGGGTTAAGCTATTTACCAGGGAACTGTGGGTGCCTTGGCACCCACAACATGGGTTATAGGATCTGATCAGGCTGGATCGATGGGCTGAGGCCAGAGGTCTGAGGTTCTATACGGGCAAGTGCCAGCTCCTGCACTTGGGTCTCAACAACCCCCTGCAACGCTGCAGGCTGGGGGCAGAGCAGCTGGAAACTGCTGGGGAAAAGGACCTGGGGGTGCTGGTCAATGGTGGCTGAAGATGAGCCACACCTTGAATAATGTGTTCCGTTTTCTCCCCTCACTTCAAGAAGGACATTGAGGGGCTGGAGCGTGTCCAGAGAAGAGCAACGAAGCTGGAGCAGGGTCTGGAGCTCAAGTGTGCTGAGGAGCGGCTGAGGGACATGGGGGAGTTGAGCCTGGAGCAAAGAAGACTCAGGAGAGACCTTCTGGTTCTCGACAACTACTTGAAAAGAGGTTGGAGTGAGGAGAGGTTGGTCTCTTCTCCCCAGGAACCAGTGACAGGTTGAGAGGAACTGGCCTCCAGCTGCCCCCAGGGAGGTTGAGGTTGTCCCTGAGGAGCCGTTTCTGTGCCATTGGGGTTGTCCCGGCCTGGCCC
>NW_010401850.1:4553-23191 GCF_000710305.1 Buceros rhinoceros silvestris
CCCCATCCCGGGGGGTGTTTCCCAGCCGTGGGGAGGTGCTGCTGCGGGACAGGGGGCAGGGGGGACCTGCCAGTGCTGGGGAACGGTGGGACTTGAGGAGCTGAAAGGGCTTCTCCCACCCAAATGATTCTGTGATTCTCTAATGTTATGGTGGCGGAATCTTGCTGATACGTGGTGGGCTGTAGAATGGGACCCTGCTCCACTTGATGAATTGATGAAGAAGGTTGTGGATCCCTGCTGCTGCAGGTCACTCTTTGCAGTGAACTGCAGCCGAGGGATATCATTCCCCCTTGGAGGTAAAAGAAGAAATGCACCAAGCAAGGGAAGAGTAAAGAATATAAAAGAACAGGAAAAAAAGAAGTTTTTCAATGCCAGCATGGGAGCATTAATTAAGACACTAATTCCAAAAGAACGGTAATGAGTAAGCCAGCTTGAGTCACTACGTCTTGTTGTGGGACGGGATCGGAGAGGTTCATCTCAGGGCAGCTCTGAGAGGTTCATCTCCACGTGCTGGATCTCTACCTGCAAAGCAAGAAGGAAGAAATTCCTTTTCAGCCCCGACAATCGCAGCCAGCCCTTTTAAAGCGCAAAGCTCTGAACTCTGTCTTGCTGTCAGGTTCCAAGCGGTCACCAGGCACGGCACAGTGACCATCTCAACGTCCTCAGGTGACCCTGGAGTTCCAATGCTACAGGGTTATAACATATAAAAATTAATAAGGCATATTTTAGAGGCCAAAGGCAGGAGAAGTAGAGTTAACTCAACTTGTTTCTTTTTTGCCTTGCCCTTTTCTTCCTTTTTTTTTCCCCTCGGTTTTTTCCACGCTGGGAAGCACCAGCTAAGCAGAGCCCAGCTCAGGAGCAGGAACAAGGTCCGAGGTGCAGGCAGGGGAGAGGCCGTTCTGCAGGAGGGCGCAAGCTGAACGCTTGATTTGGTGATTTTCCTCCACTTTATCGATGAGGAGGTGCAAGAAGAATGGGTCAGGGGTGGGTACAGATAAGCTCTTCTTTCAGAAGACCTTGGAGCCAGGACCTGCTTGGGAAGGGGCAGTTTTTTGCCTCCACCAATTTGGGTAGACAAAAGAGGAGGGACAACTTGGAAGCGCGGAGGTGAGAATGCCGACCTTTGCAGCTCTTTGTTTTCAACCAAGAAATGCACAAATCGCTGCTGATATTGCTGAGTGGTTTCCTGCTGCTCTGTGGCTTGATTTGGAGCTCCAGCCGCTCCTCGGCTGGTTCCTGACTTCGCGGCGCGGTAGCACAAAAAAAAGCAAGTGAATCCTCGCTGGCGCGATCGTAATTGTTCCCTCCATGATGCCCGCCGGGAGGAATGCTTCCCCAACACCTTCACCTTGCGTCGCGCTTTAGATCCTGGATGGATTTGGAACAGATTAATGCCTTTTGGAGAGTTCTAGAAAGGTCAGAAAGAGAAAAGAGGCTCTAATAGCAGTATAGCAACCAGCTGGTTGCACTGAGTTTCATTTTACTGCCATAGTAACACCATGAGCCACAGTGTTAATACCGTGCCCGCTGAATGCCATCGCCCCTCCTCTTTTTGTCAAGAGACAAGCCCATAAGAAGATATTTTCTTCCTGAAGAATTTCTAGGAGGCAGTAATAGGCTTTTTGGAGGGGACGCTCCTTGTTGCCGGAGATGTAAGGTGGGTAATTTACAAGGCAGCGTGCAAATGCCAAATTGTTAGGCAGAACTGCTGCTGATTTAGAAGGCAGTTAATGCTATAAATGTGCCAAGTGCCAGTAGAGTGTTTCTACAGATGGAATAACTGGAAATATTGGAGAGATTCCAAAGGTTTAATCAAATTCAACCAGGTTTTTTTTTTTTCTTTATTTCTTCTTTTTTTTTTTAAACTGCAGAATTCTCTAAGGGACGCGAGTTGCAATAGTAGGTTATTCCATTGCTTTTAGTACCACGGGGGAGATTTTTGTAGATGAGCATGAAGTCCGTACGTTCAAGCAAACACATAAATGGGTACACAACTGAGGGCCGGAGCAGCCGTGCTGTGAAAGCCTGTGCTGGTCAAATTTAGAGGGAGCATCATCTTTAGATACCCTGGCAAGATGGTCTTTGGAAGCAGACTGATGGGTTTGCAGTCACGCAGCACGAAGAAAGCGAGGGGAAGGGTTTGTGAAAGTGGCAGCAGCAATGTCACCGGTCCTGCACCACTGTTCTGCTGGACCCCGGGTAGGTTTTGGTGGGATTCTGGCACGAGCATCCTTCTTGTGGCTTGCCGTGCCGTGCTGGCGCATGCATATGTTTCTGCACAGATGCACACCTTCCTCTAGCCTTGTTGACAGCCTTTCCAAGGCTTCTTATTTAGCCAGACCATATGTGCTTGGGCATGGAGAGAGCGTGATGTGGAAAGAGCATCGCATTATCCTTGGGCTGCAAACACCAGCAGGAGCAATTCAGAGCAAATTTGGTCTGCAAGGAGATCCCGGAGCTCTTGACTCTGCAGCACAGGACGCCCGTGAGGAGCAAATGCAAGGTTTTTGCTCATTTGTCAAACCAGGTTCCAGAAAGCCATTTCCCCTTGTTCTATCCCCAAATCAGCTCTCCTTGTCTGTTCCTCAAGTATCCATCCAAAGCACGGATGAGGGAGGCAGCCAGGGAGAGGGGACATTGTGGCCTGTCTCCAGATAGAGCTGCTGAAGAAGTGATGTGGAACCAGGCTGGGGAAGGCCTTGGAAAAGAGCTCATCCCCATTGCTGGTAGCTGGATTTTGTTTGGAAGCAGACGATGAGGTGGCAGGATGAGGTGGCAGGGCCCTGAAGCCCAAAGGGTGCGGACTGCGAGGAAGGGCTGTACCAGGAGCCATGCTGTGACAGCGCCAAAGCTTTTATCTTGCTGGGCTGGTTTTGTGTGACATTTCTTCAACAACATTCTTTTTTTTTGCAGATGGCTTGATTGGATCCATTAATTGTCATTTATTTTTTGTGAGGGAAGAAGAGCTTCCTGCTTTTCCTGGAGTGTTTGGTATCGATCCTCTCAGTTCTCTGCTGCTCTTGAGTTGGGGACCATCTCTCTCCCAGGCACTGTGGTGCTCTCTGCCTCTGTTCTGCGCAGACCCCCGTGTCGCTCTGTGCACTATTTCTCACTGAATAAATTGCTACAAAGCTATTAGCCTCAATGCCACAGTCTGCTGCTCCTGCTTTCCGGCACCCACCTCCACCCCACCATTGATCCAGCCTGCTGTCTGTTTGCTGCAGCCGAGGCTGCCTACCGCCGCTGCGCACAAATTGCTTTAAAATTGAATTGTTTAAAAAGGCTCTATAAACATTCCCTCCCTTTCGTGATACTGTCCATTGCACTACCCAGAGCTGGGAGCTCTTACATGATTTTACCCGGCTGAAGGATGGGGGGAGATACTTAATTTTTCAATTTTTTAAATTAAAGTCAACCCAGAAATTAAAAACTACATGATTAGGGGAAGGTGATCCCTGCAGAAGCTGAGGTCTGTGGATATGTGTCCTAGATCCTGCTCCAACGATGCACTGGTGTGCTTCAGCTCCCAGCTGGCTCTTGGCTTTGGGGGGGTCGGGGTCCACTCCATGCTGTGTGCCGTCGATGCGAGCCTCCGGTGCTGGTGCTGCTGTGCGGCGCAGCACTCGCTGGCAGCTTTGTCTCAAGGGGCATCAGGATGATTGGTTTTCTGTTGGCATGGTTGTGGTCTCACTAGAGGCATTTCAGAGCCGTTGCCCGTTGCAGTGTTCTTGGAGGTGTTTAACCATCGTAACGTCCCAGGGTACTGGCAGGTCCGCAGCCACGTGAGAGTCATGATGCCAGAATTTCAGAGTGCATCACTCTGAAGGACCTGGGGCTTGCGGGAAGGAGGTGAGTGCAGCGCTCACCTACGCAGAGCTGAGGGAGATTTGCTCACCTACGCAGGCGTGGGTGCGAAAACTGCTGTAGATGTCTCTTACCCGGGGCTGCCTGGCCATGGGAGCAGTTAAGCAAGTGACAGGGGAACGCTCTTTGTGTCGTACACGTCCATAACCGTTCTCTCTGCGGATGTGAAAAAGCTGTTGAAAGTGTTGTGGGAAGAAGGTTTGGAAAGAAAGTTTTAAGTATCACCCCGAGGAAGTGTGTTTATGCAAAAGGTGGTACAGTGCTTCCAACAGCTGCTGATGTTCCTTTGTTTCTCATTCGTCATCTGTCCCTTCCAAACTCCTCTTCGCTCCAAAGACTCACACAAGAGCCCTTCTGAAGCAACATTTATCTTGAGTGCTTCTATATCAGGTTTCAGCGATCTTGTAAGATCATCCACACAGAATTGAAGCTCTAAGGGTGGAAGAGTGACACGTGCACTCTGTTCCTCCAGGCCTGTTCTTTGGTGTTGCTAAGAGACTGACTCTGGGGTAGGACTTGGTTGGATCTTACTTTGCAAGATGGCCCATCTCAGAACCTCCCCACCACGGAGTGGCCCAGTTCAGCGTGATGATCTGTCTCCAGGAGAAGCCAAGGACCCTGCTAAGCATCTAGAGCGGATTTGTCCAGAGTCCCCTGACACCCTCCTAGACAGTTTGCAAATCCCTGTGGACATCTGCCTGAATTCAGTCTTCTCCTAGGGTTCATCCTTCCTGCCCTTGCCCAATGGTCTGTGGTCCTGCAGCCTCCGCTTCTGTACCACCCGTCGTGTCTCCTGGGGAATATCCAGGAGCTGTGTCTTTCCAGCTCTTGCAAGCCTATTCCTGTGTTAATGCTGAGTGTGAGCAGGCTCCTGCAGGAATATCTTCTGTGCCTACAGATCCTTCTTAAACTCTTCTCTAACATCTTGTCTGCAAGAAGTGAGGGTGTAAAAGGGCAGTACACATATCTGGTGTTACCGGGTGTTACTGAGTGACCTTGTGACCTCACCCTTGTAACCTTTATGCCCACTCAGACCTCCTCCTCCCCCCTTGTCTGCTGATGGCAAACGCAGTGATGCGCATCCAGCTAATTTAGGATTATGTCGCCATGGCATTTGTACGTGGTTCTTCTTTGGGAATACCTTTGGGCATTGGACATAAAATAACGATAACATGAAGTTCATCTGGTTGATAGGTCTTATACTGAGAACCCTGAAGCTACCCAGAGAACTTAACCCAAGTGGAGCAATTTTATTTACAAATTTTTGTTCGGACAGGACCGCCTTTAACTGTGGACAGGAATTTCAGTCTCTGCTCAAGTGTTGTCATTTCTGTCGTACTGTCAAGCAGGAGGCTATCGTGCTGCTGATGTCTACGGCAGACTCAAAACCAGGCTCAGCAGTAAACCACCTATCAGGAAATTCTTGGTTCACTACTGCTCTGGGTCCAGATCTGAGCCAGAGGTGCGGTGCTCCTGTCATCATGTTGTGGTCCCAGCCCTACTTCTCATCATCCAGCTCTTTCTTTGCATCTATTTTTAAATGTTGTTACCCCAGGAGTTTTATTTCCTCTCTTCTCCTAAGATCAAGAGAAGTGAATTTGCACAGACAATTTTGTCTGTCTGTGTTTTGCCGCGCTGACCTTGTGTGCCACAGCTAGATGCCATCCCAAATCTACTTAAGCTTAGGTGGTTACATCATCCTCCCCTTGTTGGAGAGGACATGACAGGGAGCGATACAAGGTACAAACGGAAACCCACTTGCCTGAGGGGTAACTTGGGCAAATGGAGCATGCCTCATTGAGGTTTCCAAAGAGCACATCAAAAGCAATCCCACCATCGTCCAAAATAAGATCATATCTTCTTTTGGGGGCCATGAAGAAAAAAAAGTTTTGAGGTTCTCTGTGAGGTTTTCCTGTTAGAACTTGCTCGTTTTTCTCTGAATGCTGAAATGATCTTTGGTCCAGAGAGAAAAGATGACGTACAGTCTGTGTTTGCTTTTGCCAAGTGCAGTAACTCCAGAACATCCTGTTCTTTTGGTGCTTGTGGCCCTCTTCTGCAAGAATGAAAGGTTGGTCTGGGTCCTTCGGTTCTCATAAAGTAGTCCCTGACCATTGCTCTCACCTTGGACTTCCCCCCAAATGGCATTGCAGGTCTGGTCCTTCACAGGGACAATGAGGGTCTGTAAATGATGTGTTTTCTTCTAACCAAACAGAACATTTATTTCCAAGGTAAAATAGAAAATATGTAACAGAACAACCATCTCATTCAGGCTGATTTTCTTCTGTTCAGCTCATTGTGGTTGTTCCCCTGGCCTTAGAGCCGATGGTGGGGAGCACTGGGGTGCCTCCGGGGCCAAGTCTCCCACCTGGGACCTGCTTCTGCTCTGCATTCCTCTCCTTCCCCTTCGCACACCGTGTACTGCTCGTCCTGCGCCTCTTGGCCAGACAAGGATTTTAGTATTCAGGAAGTTGGGAAGTTTGGCCGTCCTTGGTCTAATTAGTTCATCAAGCTCAGGGGAGCTCAGATCACAGTTCAAATGGCGGTAATTTGAGTGAGCTTGAGACAATGGGAAAGGATTAAGTGGTAAAACAGCGTCTATTACTTTGGCCAAAAAATAACTATTCAATTTGACTTGAATATTTAATTTTCCGAACGTAAAGGTTAGGTATTAATGTGGGCTTGGCAGAGAGTTCATCACTTGTAAGATGCGTTGAGAGTTCTTCATGTGCTGAGATCCACGCTTGAAGTCAAGCACGTCTTTCTGGAAATTCTCCTCTGAACAAATAATAGGCTTCGACAACGAGGTGATGGGTAAGGTTTAATTGCTATTATTGTAGGAGGACCTCTTCAGTGGTCTTCTGCTCTTAAATGGCCTTCTGCTCTTAATCCCAGGGAGATCTATAAAATTTTGGAGGTGGCTTTTCTCAGAGAGGGCAACTGCAAGTGTCTGCCTTCTCTTACCCAGACTAACACCTCTGCACGTGCTGAAGGAGATCCATCTCCACGGGTGGCTTCTGTCCCCGCTGTCGGAAGCCCTACGCAAATGAGCGTGGTGGAGAGACCTGAATTCGCAGGGGATTCAAACCAATGCACTTCGCTTTTCTCTCTCTCTCGGCGACAGCTGTTGAAGTCCACGGGCAGCCGTGAGTAGAGGGAAAAAAATAATTCCTCACCTGGGTAAACAGAGTGTTTTGTCTTTTTTTTTCTCGGTGTTATGTGCCTGTGTCTATTCCAATAAGGACAAACAATGCTAATTGGAGGGTTTTCAGGGGTTGTAGTAAATGAGAACAAGCATTACCAGGCTGAGAAATTCAAAGGGAGTTTGGTCAAGATGCTAGTGACATGTTTAGTCAAAATATCTGAGGTTAGGGACTTCCAGAAGTGCTTTTAGTTAGCTTAAACTTGTGGAGCATGGCGAGAATAGAAGGCGGTTGGCGGCTGATTTTTGTATTCGCTGGGGTCACAGTGTGAGAGCACTGGCTGAAGGCAGGGCTGTCCTGCTGGTGCCTTTCATCTCTCCTGTGAAAGAAGTCAGGGTCGAGCGTCGCTTAGGTAATGGGTCAGAAAGGCGCAGTTTCGACCTTCCTCGCACGCTGTTGCAGGGATGTCTACAACCTGCCTGGCCGTGATGAGGCTCTGCGTTACAGATCCTGGCTGGAACCCAGTCCTTCCCGTGCGAATCACCGGGTCGAGCTCTTTCTGCTGCAGGCAGTGATGTGCTGGGGGACGTGCCGAGGTGCCACGCCGCTGTGGCTGCTTTTTCTGGATGGATGAAGTGGTTCCTGTACGGACATAAAGCTTTTGGCTGAGCATGTGCTGTACAGAGCAAAGGGACAAGGAAGCTCCATAACGCTGACTCCAGACTTCTCTGAAGTCTGGGCAGAGGTTGTCTTTACTGGTGCTTTTTTCGTTCTGGCCTATTTCTTCAGGTCTACCCTTTTCTCTCCTCTAGCCTGAAAGCTTGTGCTTGCTTGGTTCTCATACTGGACACCTTTAAATCAATCAGAGGACGATGTGTTGAGTTCACCAGCATTTCATCTCTTTCTACTGTGTTTGTTTCTTTGCTTGCAGACCCTCAGCAGACCAGGGGTTAACAGCATCCTCATGGTTCTTCTAGTTACCCCATCAGGACTGTTCAAAAATTAGCTTCTCCCCACTTAGAGCACTATAATTAGGATACAGGAGTTGTGGGGAATGATTTCACAAAGTGACTTGGTGTACTCGCCCATGCACCCCAGGGAGCCAGGCAATTATGCATACATAATTCTACTCTTTGAATATTTTCTCTTTCTCTGCATAATTTCTCTCTATTCATCTTTCCAGTGTCCTTCTGAGATAAACTTAGAAGTCTCAGCTTTCAGAATTTAAAAAAAGATCCTGCGCCTGCATGTGCACTATTTGCATTTAAACCAGCATCCGTTCTCCGGGATGGAGCGGAGGGGTGAGGCCAGGGAGGAGGGCGAAGGAGCCCGCGAGGGGACACGGGAGAAGCCCTTCAATACACCAGCACAACCACCCTGGCCAGAGAACAGTCAGAAAGAGGCGGTGAAGAGTATTGAGTTCTTGAGCTCCAAACTCATTCGTCATTTACGTTTGCTAGAGCGAAGCTGCTGCTTTGCCGAGGCAGGTGCTTTGTAAAAGTTTCTCTCCATGGTTGAGACATGGTCTTAATCCCTGCATTTCCTCTTCCCGCACGGGGCGGCCAAAGGCCCCTTTAGCTGTCGGCAGTTCTCGGTTTCCTTGGGCCAAAAAGCGTGGCATGGTGCTCAGTCACCCGGGAGCAATCAGTATTGTAGCCGGAAGCTCGCGGCGTTATTGCACATTATTGGAAGACTTCAATCTTCGCAGCAAACATCGAGTATCTGCGTGTTTTGTAATAGCCACTCTGTTTTAAACACCACCCCAAACTGGTGCTCGTTGGGGACGGCGGTTTGGGAGCCGGGATGCCGGGGTGACCAGTGGCTCAGGCTGGTGCTGGGCTGTGCCAGACCTTTCCATCGGTCGATGCGCGCCGGGGCTGCACCCCACGATATTCCGGAGCTGCCCCATTCAGGTGCAATGTGCTTTTGTTTCTAATATCCTGTTTATGCTGTTCCCAGGGAATTTATAGCAGCGCGATAAGGCAAACCCAAACTGCCAGCTTATTTCCCCTGTCTTCAGAGTCAGTTTATCTTTATAAACTTGCTGTTGACATGATGCAATTTCTCCCTGCTGCAGTGGAGCTGTGTAGCAGCAAAGTTGTGATAAAAGACAACTTGTTGAAGGGATTCTTTGTCATACTCCTGAATCATCTACAATTCCTTTTTTTCCCTGGTGCCACAAGTGTGCTGATGCTTTGCAATGATACTTACGCTTAATGCCTTTTTCTCCTCCCCCCCCCAGCGATTCCCTATTGTACACCCTCATTCTTTCTTTCTTTTCATTTCTTCTTCTTCTCCTTGATTTTATCCACCACCTTCTCAAGGCACTGAAGCTGCAACTGCTTTGCTGTGGTCTAAGGAAAAGCTACTGTTCTACTACCCGAAGAAAGCTCATTGTGTGGTGCCATGAAAAAAGGTTTGAACAACACAAGGGAATAAAGGCACCGCATTTCTCTGAAAGTTTTTCTTTTCTTTTTCTTTTCCTTTTTATTTTTTATTTTTTAAGGAATAATACATAAGCTGCTAGGAAAGGGCAGAAATGTCTCCCGCTTCTCTCTAGTCGTGCCTGTGAGGCTGTGGAATTCTAAGGAAACCTGCTTTTTACACAGGAGCTTGAAAGCTCGACCACCCCACCTCCAAACCTTTGCTGTTCCCTGCATTACCCTCAGAAGCCTAACAAAAAATCCTAAGATTGTCCCCAAACAGCACAGAACCAAAGCTTACAAGGCACTAGCGTAATTACTGGCTTTCTTTTTTGGTACCAGTTTATCGCAATCTTATGTAAGACGCTCAAATACTTTCAAAGAGGCCTTTTTAGCAGCGAGAGCTCAGCTATTCCGCTATCAGCAGAGTTCCTGGAGGCTGGCATCGGTACAAAGGAGCATTTGGATCCTGGCTGCAGCTCTGTGGCGGGGACAGGCCCCAGATGTGCCGGATCCATCATCGCTGCTGGACCCCTCCCAGCTGTCAAACCCCCAGTGCACGCTGCACCCATCCACACCCCCTCGCTCCTGCGGACGTCTGTCCCCTCCCGGTCAAAAAGGCTTTGAGGCAGCATTTTAATTTTTATTATTCCTCTTGTCCTTGTTGGCAGGATCTCACCCAGCTGCGTGGCTGCTCTCTGGGATGATAAGGAGCAACCCACGTGTGTCCGGGGGTCAGTGGCACCGGGCTCTCGCTTATGTCGAGCATCTCCATCCGTGGCAACTCCCTCCAGCGGGACCGTGCAAAGGAGCGAGCCTTGTCCTCTGCCGAACGCACGGCGCTGGGGGGAAAGTGGGGAACAAGGAGGTTTTGTCAGCTCTTCCCGTCTGTGCTCAGCACAGCCGTAATGATATCACGCTGTTTTAATAAAAGGAGTTTAAATTGCAGTTCTCTCTTGGCTGCTGATGGGGACTGATTACTGCTGGCACTTTGCTGGGTGTGGACAATGGACATCCACCAGTTCCACTCCCCAGTTTTGTTGTTTTTCCGGTGATGTCTTTCCCGCTCCAATGGCTTCATACAATGCTGTGGATTTGCTGCAACTTAAATGCAGAGGAGGGAAGTTCAAACCAAATGTTATTTTAATGGAAGCTAATAAAGGGAACACATTTATTATAGCTACGTCAAACAATGCTCTTCTTAAGGCTGGAGTTGCACCTAAATCTACTCACGTTTCCCTGAGAAGTTTTATTCTCATTTCTATTTGTGCTTTGCTTCCCCAATGAACAGACGCGGTGCAAGGGTTAAGAATGATTCTGTCTAGCAAAGACACTTTCCTGGAGTGAAATGAAAATGTTATTGTGTTGTTTCCAGTAATCCCGCAGCCAGTGATCTTTAGTTATTTTAGTAATAACACACAGGAGGAAAGTCACCTTATTTATTGACATCCTCGGTAAATGCAGTGAAATAAGTGTCAGCTTTAAAGACAGGCGTAGTCTGGTTTGCAAATTAGGAAATGACAGAGAGTGTGGCTTGATACTGTTGGGGAGGGAAGGTGACGCGGGAGGGAAGGTAACGCAGGTTCACAGATGGAGCTGCGATCCCTCAGCCGTCCACGTGAGCTGCCCGTGAAACACCTCTCTCTGCACAGGAACCACCGGCATGATCTAAACCACAGTCATCAATCTCGCTAGGCCATGAAGTGAGCTGAATTTCTGGACTTTCTCCTGCTTCTCCTAGTGGATTCTCCAGCAGGACACTGAAACGCCCTTGCGGAGCCGAAACACCTCCATGATGCATTAGCTCTTCCCAGTGAAAAATGGGGTTATGAGAATGGGCTGAGCGGCAGGAGCCGGGGCGTGCGATGTGAGTGGGCAGAGTGTGTCCTTCCAGCCACGGCATCCATTGTCACCCTCTGTCCTGTAGCCCTACCACCCCGAGGGGAAGCTGCAGGGTGCCCGTTGGCAGAGGAGGTGCTGGGACGTTTGGAACACAGGCACCGTGTCTGGGCTAGTGACACGCGTGTGGATCACGTACCCGCGCTGGCCCAGAATTGCCAGTCTGGACTCAAAGAAGTACTTTGGATGCTGCATCTTGGCAAGCAAGGGCTGGTGACAGATGCTAACTCTTTGTTTTCAGTTTCCCCTGGTACATAGACGTTCGGTCTTTTAGAGGTGGTTATTATTACCATCCTCGTGTGAGTCTTTTCAGGACGAAGTGCCCTCTGCCCAGGAGCGAGCATGGACCTCAGCTTCTCCCTCTGGCTTCTCAGCTGACTCGACCTGGGATCCAAACTGCCAGCTTTTTGCCGCCTTCAAAACCCTTCTCCTGCTCCCGCCTGGCAGCACAGATTCTCAGGAGGCTGTAAGGTTTCATCCAGGCAGATGCTCCCAAACACGACGACATTGTTCCAAGGTTTTGTGTTGCAGCGCTGGCACACCTGTGACTCGCACAAGACCCGACTTTCTGGTCGCAGACCACCCTCTTCCTCTGCCACCTGCCTGTCGGAGCCCAAGCCTCTCGGCGCCGGTAGCAACGCGCCCACCGGCACAGCCAGTACACCGACACACAGGGCCGTGTATGCGGTGTCAGGAGTCTTTCAGGATACGCTTTCATTATCTGAACTTACACGACCTATTTCTGCCATGGAATCTCTCGGCTGCTGGGAGGTAGGAGTGCAGTATTTGTTTCAACAACTTGTTTGCTTAACTTTTAACTGGCAGAGTATTTAAATAGAGCATCTCCCTGTGCACGGCTTGTCTATCTAGGCACTTGTTCCCGTTGGTGTTACTCTCCTCCTCCTCCTCACATTCCCCCGCCTGTATTGTAGCACCTGTTGTGTTTTGCCACAAATTAGACCTTAAAATTCTCACAGTGGGGATAATTTGCGCCTCTGCGGCTCTGAGCGTTGCAGGGCTGGATCCTGCCTGGGATCTGTGGGTACCATGATCAGCGGGGGGGACCCAGCGAGAGGAGATGGTCATGGGCAGCTGTTCTTTTAAGCCAGGCAACATGAAATACCATCAGCCACATCAAAAAGCTGTTGCTTCAGTTCCTCAAATACCTTTTAGCCGGGTTCCCTGGCTTTAGCCTTCACGCTGGCTTTTTGCTTGGATGCTCTTCCCTGTGATGATGGTGAAACCGCTGGTGCTGCACCTGCCTCCAACCACACACTTGTATTTGGTATAATCTGGCGTGGAAATCCTGCTCTGTCCCCTGGTTTTGAAAAACGTGATGTCAGCGTGCGTTAGTAGATGTTTGACATCTCGTTGGCCCGGTGCAGCCTCTGCTCCTGACAATAGGCAGCGGTTCTGCTGCAGGCAGGGCAAGAGGGGAAGGAGCAAGAGGCAGCGTTTCTCCCCAGGGCTTCCCGCTGACGTTGGGGTGTAGAGGGATAACCTGGAGTGCCGCGAATATCGAGACTGCCACACACATCCCCTTTGACCAGAGAATGGGTTAGGGAGCGATTGGCCGCAGAGGGAGGTTCGCTTCTCCACTGCATCCTGTGGGATCTGGACACTAGGATATGCCAAAGGCAGTCGAACCACAGCCCTTTTTTTATCACAATACTCTTTGATTAAGATCATTACAGCAACTGGTAGCAGCGCTACCGTTAAGATCGGGTGGGTATTTCTGTCTCATGGGCTGCAATGCAGTGCTCAAGCTGTCAGCCCAGATGCAATGTGAAAAAAAAAAGAAAAGGAAAGAAAACCAAAAATGGTTTTAAATGGTTTTCCTCCATTGAGGCATTTTAGAGCTGTGTTTTTAACAGATAGATTTTAACGTGCTGTGGAGGATTTGTATGGATGACGCGCATCTACACGTTAAAAGGGTTTTAAGAATATGTGACTTCCAAAAAAATATCTCCCGTCCGTTTTTAGCTTTTCTTTCGTTTGTAGTGTGGGAAAACGCTCCTGCGTGTAAAAGGGGCCTTTGTACAGTGAATTGGTACCAAACACAGCTATTGTTTTCATTCTATTCCAAGTCCAATTTCATCTGCCATCCAAAACTTTGCTTTTGTTTAGTTTGAACCCCTGTAAAAAGGGGGAAAGAATACACTGTCTTGTAGCTTTGCATTTCCAAGCAAATCAATCTAATGCTTTTAATGCAGTGACATCATGTAGGTGAGGCAGAACAGGAGCCATAGCAGCTGCGGAGGCATAAGGATGAGTTCGGGATAAAATACCCACAGACTGGATATACGGCATAAGGCAAGGAACGTGGCTAATCCTTACCTGCTCAGAAATTGTAAGACTTGGCTTAAATCACGTGATCTTTTTCTTAAAAAAAATCTTTTATGTGCCTGTTGTTTTTTGAGCCTCTGGGTCATGCTCAGTTCCTATTTTCAAGTCGTTCTTTGCAGTCTGGTGGGCTAGACACATACTTTTGTTTTAGGCGAGACTGTCATGTCATCGCTTGACTCCAGGAGCTCAAACATTTGGAAAACCACCAAACAGTCAGAGCCGATCACACTGGGTGAGCTGGAAGCACTAAATTTAGTAAATTTAAAATCCTTCTCCTCTACAGTGCTGCTAGATTGTTAACTGAGGTGAAAAAAACCTGGAAGTACTTTGGGAGTTTCAAATTGATAGCATCCTTTTAAATCTCAGCTTAAATTCCGTGGCACTTCACCTCCCTCCCACAATCAGATCTAAAGAACAAGAGGAACGGTGTCGCTTTTTTTCCCCGTGCTGTACAAAGAGCACGTGTCAGAGATACATTAATGAAATATTAGCAAATCAGTGCCAGGAAAGGGAACAGCGAGCTAGGAGAGAAATCTGTGCTGGTAGGCAGAGGAGCTACAGCAGTGACCTGGCACGATTGAGCCGGTTCAACCCTGGGATCTGGTTGCTATTGAGAGAAAATATTACTCGCTCAAAGAAAGGAGGACGAAAGCCCTTCAGCGCGATGGAGTTGCACCATCTGTGACACCTGCATTCAGTAATGGGCACGGTGGATAATAGGCAAAGAGATTGTACAGCAAAACATGCGTCATTTACCTTGGAATAAAGAGGTTTAATTTCTGAAACACTCTCGGCACATCTTGAAGTAAATGGGAGCTGAGGGCATTTGTCACCTGGCAGACTGAGACACGTAACCGGGCTGCTCACCCCCGTGTAAATAAATCTTAGCGGGACTGGGGTTTGCGCACGGAAATATCCTGCTTGTCCATGGGTTAACGGAGCACAGCGGATTCCTGCAGGAAACTGGCTGGACCTGGAGCATCAGTGTGGATGGGTCGTCACAACCACGACCACAAGCCTTTTTTGCCCCAGGGGATGCTGAAAACCTCCCGGTTCCTCCCAGCCCCAGGCAGCACTGATGTGGTCCATGCGGTGGAGCATCATTGGCTACGTAGAGATGTAGATTGAGCCATGGGGCTTTGAGCATCCTCTGCGCCACCGCCCTTACCCCAGGAGTTAGAGCGGCCAGTTCAGCGTGTCGCTTTGGGTAGGGGCACAAACTTGTTGTCATGGGTTATTTCCTTGATGCTAGCCTCTCTATCAGAGAAAAAGACCAGGAAATGTTGAATATTCTCAATTTTAAAGACAATTGCAGTCAACGTGAACTGAGCTGTGCTTTTCAGTTACTTCCTCGCTTCTCTGGGTTTGGCTTTTTTTGCTGCAATACTTGGCAAAACCCCCTGTAACTACACGCAGGGTGATCCGAGCCGTATCTGTGTTCTAGCACATTGTTGCAGACCTCTTTTTCTGGGCACAGTTGTTGTCCTGCGTGCAAATGCTTTGCTCTTTCCCATCAGATGGGGTTTGCCTCCCAGTTCAGCTTTGCAGCCTTCGCTGGGCCCTGGGCTGCGTTTGATTGCGGAATCATGGTGCTGCAGGATGCCTGGGTGCCTGGCATCTCGTCCCGCAGGATTTCCGCAGCTTCCTAAACCTATTACACCCAAGTGGGGACTGTCATTTCGAACAAGTTATTCCCAGACAAATAGCAGTGAAAATGTTTGATGGACTTAATCCCTGGGAGTGGTTTAACTGCTGAGGTTATGCTGGGATAAGCCACTCCTCTGTCAAGACCTTTGTGGTTTTCAGGTGGGGCTGAACCCGAAGCAGAAGCCCCAAAACTCATGCATCCCATAAAAGCATTTAAAGCCAGGGGGGAGCCAGGCTGTAGCTCTCCAGGTGCCCACTCTGCTCTGTTTTTCCCCACAGCATCTTGAAACATCGGCAAACTTGCAACCAAACCTGTCCTAACACAACACAAGCCCTTTGAAACCTCTGCATCCATGAACATGCGAGCGGCTGGCCGGTGCTGCCAGCTTCTGCTCTCGTGCAGGCAGTGACAGCTTCCACCCCGCTGTGCCCAGGGTAAATTGGCTCTTTTTGAAGCGATTCATGTTTCTTTGGGTCTGGTTTCAGCTCTGCAGCTCTAAGCTCGCCGCAGCCCATTTATCAGTTCCTGCTCGGAGGTTTTTAGCATGCACCGGGACATCGTGTTGGTTTAACAGACAGGCTGAGAGACACGCCGTCCAATACCTTCTCCATTAACCTCTCCGGCGCGGCAGGTCAAAAGCCATCACTTCAGATTGCTGCAGGCCTCGTCCTGCTGTGAAAGCAGCCTGTCCCCCGTGCTTTAGGTACGCTTGGACATGCCAATCCCCATTTTGAAGATCCAGGGTGAAAAACCAGGCTCTGCCTGCTGCATCATTCACGGCATCACCTGACCGTGGTAATGGACAGGAATCCTCTAAGTGACTTTAAGATGTCGTGCTAATGTCCTTTCCTTAAACGGGAGCCGTGGATGCAGCCACAGAACTAGTTTAAGGCTTAGTTTATGCATTGCTCTTAAGTTTCTTCAGCAGGTCGTCACTCTCAGCCTCCTTGCTAAGAGGTAGGCTGGCTTCCTCATGCTGCCAGCTTATGTTGGTGTCTGCTAGACCACAAGGAGATCCTCTCTCATCTTTCAGTCAGGAGAACATCTCCATTTCATTAGCAGAAAGCCAGCAGTGACAGCAGTTTGTTGTCTTTGACCACGTGGCGCTGTGGCAGTAGAAGACCAGGTGCCCAGCGCCTCTGCCCGCTCCCCTTCACTCTTCACCCCCGCTGTGGTTCTCCTCTGTGCTGGAGCTCACCAAGGTCTGGTGTTACAAGTGCACATTGTTGAGCAGGTTCGATCAGTCTGGGGTCTGGAGCTGCAGGTGCTTGTGCAGCTGGAGTTCACCAGTGGTCCTGGCAAAGGTTTCGGTTGCTTCCCATCCCAATCCCACTTCCCTCGCAGCCTCTGTCCCCACCAGCTCCTGCTCCCACTGCTCCACCCAGAGACAGAATCACTTATTTGCTGCAAATCAAATGCCTGCACATCATTCACTTTAACCGAGAGATCTTTGAAAGACTTTCTACAGACTGAATCTGTAATGCACATTTGGGAGCATTTTTTTTTCCACCGTTATTAGCCCTAATGAAATCCCAGGTCATTTTTAGGCAGCTTGTTATCTTTGTGTTCCGGAGCTCTGCACCAATTTCCAGGAGTCTAAATCTTCAAAATGAACTTTCTTGCTGTGTCCCTTGCTGCCCGTTCCTCATGTGACATAAAAATGCATATAGGATTGAAGACGCACCACGGCTCTGCCCGGGTTCTGTTACTATAGGTGAGTCCTAAAGAGAGAAGGGCAGCCAAAGCGGATGATTGGGTGTAAATATCCCGTAACTCAAAAGACACACTTTGGTGTGTATATGTATAGGACTCTGCGTTGTCCCTAGAGACCATCCCCAAGTTGATTTGATTGAAATGAGGTTAAATAAAACCTGCATAACATGTTTTACTGGACTTCTATCAAACTGCTCAACAATAGCACCACTTACGGTGCATACAAATATGTCTTTCCACTCTTGGAGTGAAGGTAATTTATCAACAAGTGGTCCTTGTCCCTGTACCACGGGAAGTCTTTGTGGAATACACTTTCTACAGCAGGCTATGATTTGTGCAACACGTTTCTCCATTACAAACGCCGTATTTCTTTTTTAAATGGTAAGGTGCTGAAGAATGAAAAGGCAGCAGGCAGTTTTGAATAATTTTTGAAGGGGAAAGCTATCCGTTGTACAGACCCTCCTCGACATGAATAGATCTGCATCAAATCTGGTCTTGAACTTGGCGATGGGCTTTGATTTAATCCACTGTAGAGGACATTTCAGCGGTGTAAGTGAAATGCACAGAAAGGGAGATCCGGGTGATTTACCCTTCCGTATTGACCTTTGTGTTCGCCAGCCAGCGGCAAGGGTATTGTCCCCCTTCCCCTTTACCTGGTGTTTAGGACAGTCGCTAACAGGGACACCCTTCAGCAAATGGGAGGCAGATTCTTCCATCTGAAGGTTTTTAATCCTTGTCTACCGAAGAGCCGTTTCCCCCGCGCTTGCTGGTGCCTGTCCCACGTGGACAGCCTGGATGCAGCACGTCCCTTCCCAAGCAGGATCCTGCCTCTCTGCTCAGAGAGCACCAGACAAATGACCACGGCTTGGTTGACCCATGGCAGTGACCAGGACCAGCCTTGGGTGTGTGTCCCTGCTCAGAGTCTGAAGGACGATGTTTGGTTTATCCAAACGAAAATTTTTAATTGTTTTTTTAGATCTTAACGGATGAGCTGCAAAATAACACACAGAATGTACGTTTCAAAGCATACTTCATGGTGTCATCGTGCCTCCAGGACTGAAGAGCTCTGACCTTGAAGTGAGAGTTGGTGCTCCAAGTTCTCCAGACTCTGGTGAGAGCTGCAGAAGGGAGGAAGCCAGCTGCCTTCACCGCAGCGGATGGGTACCCGGTCCTTCCTCGCAGGCTGTTAGGAAACAGTGGAGGATGGTGCTCCCGGCAGTTCTTTCAGTTTAGAGCTGGGGGAAGGCAGAGCTGCAGAGGGCTTAAGGGCAGAGCAGGCACCCACGTGCTTGCAGCAGATTGCTGCCTTCCCTGCCTTGTCGATAAGCCCCGTCTCTCCCTATCATCTCCAGTAAAAGGATTTAGAGGCAACTTGGCATAAGAGGAATTTAAAATCTTCTCCTTATTCTGCATCTGTCAATGTTTCCTCGGAGGGTTACATTATTTTTCAGCTGTATGAGCGGCCTTTTCCAGGTACAGTTGTCTCTTGTATTTTTAAAACACAGGGCTGTGGCTCTGCCCTGTGAGTGGTGCGTGCTGCAAGCGGGTGGCATCGGGCAGATGCCAGCAGCCAGGGAAAGGCAATACCCACCGCTACAGCGCCGC
>NW_010401850.1:23304-37132 GCF_000710305.1 Buceros rhinoceros silvestris
GAGCGCGGCCACCACAAAAACACTCGCTTTTCTGAACAGGCGCCCCGGTGCTTGGGAACCGTGAAGTGGCGCTGAAATCCGAAGTGTTGTTATTGTTGAAGTGGTGCGAGCGGCCATCTGGAATCTGGAACCGGATCGCTGCAGAGGGGGAAGAACAGGGAGGCTGCAGCATCCTGATATGAGCAGGCAAGATGAAGGATCCAGAGCAGGCAGCCGCAACTCAGCATCTTGCGGCTGGTCTCACTTTTCTGTCTCAGCGCTGATGTTATTTTAATATAGTTACAAGGCTGGAGTTGCTGTGATTAGCAGAGCAATTTGCAGCGCGTTCTTCAAAATTGCCAATCAATTTCAGCTCAAAAGAGACAACCCCCCCCGCGTAATCAACGGCTGCTGCCCAAAAAAGCGCTGAATGGTTTGGCATCGGGGGTGCAGGGTCCCCCAGCTCCTTCCTTGTGCGTATTTTAATCGCGGGTTGGAGACTAAGACTGTTTGAGCCTAAAAGGGAGTGAAGTGGTGTATGGGTTGTTACATCCCTTGATGTTCATGACTCCTTGCGCTGCCACGGGACGTGGAGGCCACATCCTTCCCCCCCTCTTTTTATCCCAGCACTAGAGATGGCGGTAAGGGTTAGAAGAGAAGCTACTTGCTTTGTCTTTAGATAATAAACGTGCACCCTGGTTGTCTCAGAGGGTGGAAGCAGCTGGATTTTGTCCAGATCAGGCCAGTAGCGTTGGCAGCAACTTGTAGCTCAAGCTACGAGCAGCACGGGGTACAGACGGCTGTGCAGCCACCTTGATGCCACCATTCCTCCCCAGTGAGATTGCTGCTGCTAAGCCAGAGCCTGTGGACTCCGTTTTCCTTCTTCATCACTGTTTGCAGGGTCTGTATTCAATGTCAGGATTGTTTCATTAGGTTGGATGGAGAACTTGGTTCTGGTAGCGTTGGGTGCCCATCCATCACATGTATCCTTAAAACCAGAGATGTGCTGCCCCTCGGGCAGCCTTTCCATTGAGGAACTCCCACGAGCATGGTCATGCCTTTAACCTTTGTGTGCGTTTGAGGGCCGAGGCGGCACGGGCAGGTGATGGAGGGGTGGGTGACAGCAGGGACACAAGCAAAGTGCACCCAAGAGGGACGGCTGGAGGTGCAGCACGCGTGTTGCTTTGGCAAAACGCCGTGTTGGTATCAGTTGCCTGTGTCTTGGCAGCGGCAGCTGATACCCTCACGCTCACAGCGTTCACCGGATTCCTCCCTCCAAGCCCGTTTTATTCGAGGTGAGGCTGTTGGTGGCCCTGGCACGCTGCAGGTGGGCTGTGACACTCGGTCTCTGGGCAGAATTTGCCTTATTGGATTGCGTGTCACAACGGCTTATCTTTGAAGAGCAAACCCTGTTCCCAGCCATGTCAGGATCTGCGGGAAATTCCTACAGATTCCCTTTTATCGCAGCTGATGAGTTATCCGGGATGTGGTCTTGGATTTCTGGGGGAATCGGTATGAAACCATGAATTCATCCTTCAATTTGCATTTAATAGGCTGCTCTCAGTTTGGTGCTGGCTTTGTCGCAGTCTCATTCTTTACGGTGCGAGGCTCAGAAGTTTATCCAGAAATAAGAAAGGATTTTGACCAGTTTAGAATGGGGTTTTTTTTAGCTTTACCAAAAAGATGGATTTACTTTATTTTTAGCAGTTTCTGTCATTTCCAACATTGCTACCAGTTTAGCTGGGATACTTTGGAAACAACAGTAAAGTATCCTGGCGAGGCTTGGAACACATCACTGCTAACTTCTGAGGAAGTTGAAACAAAACCTGATCGTTTATTTTTCAGGAAAAATGTTAAAAATCGTGTTTTGCAGAAAACAAAGTACTTAGCGAGGCTTTGCATTAGGCAGAGACAAATCAGCAGACTTAAAGCATAGAGCAAAGACAAGGTTTCCCTCCCCGTTGCATCGGTCTCGCCTCAGTCATATTGTGAGCGCAGATTTGGATACCAATTTTTTATTTTTACTGAAGAATTGATTTCACGGCTGCCCGAAGTGACTAAAGCTGTGATGTATTAACTAACGTCAGGTATGGGATGTTTACCTATTCATCTTCGCCACGGCATTGCCCGTAGTATTTTTTTCCTCTGTTCTCCCAGACTCGTTAACGTTGCAAACATCACCCGGATCCTCCTAATGAAACAATTGCAGCCGCACGGCTCGCTATGCACAGTAACACCTCCAGCGAAAACTGATAAATGCCTTTGTTTATGATTTTTTCTTCTTCCTGCTATGTTTGCGTGGAGAAAGAATGGGAAAACAGATTGGCTTCCTCTTAGTTTAAAAAACGTTCAACAAAAAGCCAATGGGATGCTGGGTTCCATCCAGAAGGGCATCACCGGAAGAGATGAAGACGTCATGATCCCCCTCTGCTCAGCACTCGTCAGGCCGCGCCTGGAATGTGGTGCTCAGTTCTGGTCCCCGCTGTGCAAAAAGGATGTGGACAGGCTGGAGAGGGTCTGGAGAAGGGCCACAAAGGCGATCCGAGAATTGGGAAGCTGCTAGATGAGGAAAGGCTGAGAGAACCAGGTTTGTGCTCTCCAAGGTGGCTGAGGGGAGATTTTATCCACATGTTCCAGTATTTAACGGTGGCTACAAAGAAGATGGAGAATTCCTATTTACAAGAAGTCACAGAGGAAAGGCGAGGGGTGATGGGTACAAGTTACTCCTGGGGACATTCCAATTGGACAGAAAAGGAAAATTTTTCACAAAGAGACCACTCAGCCATTGGAATAATTTCCCTGGAGAAGTGGTGGAGTCCCAGCATTGGACAGTTTAAGGTTTGGGGGGGAGAGGGTGCTGGACTAGCTTGTCTAGACCAGGCTTCGCCAAGAAACATCGGACCAGATGGTCCCTGCGGTCTCTTCCAACCTGAGATTCTGTGTTTTTATGAAAAGGAAGTTAACGGGTGCTGGGAAGGCAAGATGGTTGCAGGACCTGCAGAGCATCGCTGGGACAGTGGCCAGGTGAGGAATGGCCACTGCAGTTGCTGAGGCTGATGCCAGCTGACGAAGGGTCCCCAGCAGCTCCCAGTGAGGAGCTGGTGGGATGAGTGGGTAGACCTGAGGCAACAGCAGGTTCTTCTGGTGGCCTCTCCCCAGCTCAGTGCTTCAGCTCGCTTTTCTTGGGCAAATGGCTCTGCAATTTGTACCTCTTTGTGCCCCTTGTAGACCAGCGTCGGGAGCACTGGGGTCCTCCGGCGTGGCGGTGGTTAATGCAGGAGGGGTGTTTCGGGAGTCCCGGGCTGGTTGATTGGTGTAGTGGGGTTTGAATTCTGCAGTGAATATGACTAATAACCCATGACCTGCCTGTGATTATAGATGAAAGCAAGCTGATGACGAGACCCTGCAGTGGCACAGAAAGGAATTAGACATTGTCTAAAGCCAGGGCAGCACCGGAGCATTTGGATTTCACATCTGAGATTCACGGGTGAATAATTCAGCACTTGACAAAATGCTTCAGCCGCAGTGTGACACCTCCACATCTTCTTTCAGTGATATCCAAGACTTTAACTAAACATCGCTTCCCAGGGAGCTGGGGCAGCTGTCCAGATACTTTTCCTCTTAAATATCAGCATCCCAGATTGTTACCTGGATACTGCGGAGCTCTGGACCGACACCTGAGGAGCTGCAATCTCTCTTTATGCAGGATTTTGCCTTCGGAAATGGCCTTCAGCTTTTGGCGGGACCCAAAACGTTTCCAAACGAAAATTAAGAGACGAGGCTTTATATTTAATTGACGCTTCTGTCTAATCGGGTGAGCCGCCATGGCGTGCCGAGTCCTGGATGGGGTCGTTTGAGAATTTTAAATAAATGAACCAGTTCTCAAAGGCAAATGTTGGCAGATTTATTAAACGTGAATAGGAGAGTGGAAGAGAAGGCACATAAAACGGCCTTGTAAAACGGCTTGCTGGTTTATAAATGCAGGAGCCCTATAAAGTAAATCAGCCGCTGTGTTTTAAAACTAAATACAGGGCTATTAAATCCCGGCTTTTGAGCGGTGAGGTACAACCGTCCGGAAACGGAAGTGTTAAAGGGTTCCTACAACCTCGACCCCGCTTCCTCCAGCGTATACATTAGACTAAGTCTTTAAATAAATGATCACATATTATTCCTCAAATAATTCATCCTTTTCCTGAATTATTAGCTAAAAACGGATGGTATCTTAAAATTGTCATCAATTCAGGCGCCTTATCGGGCCTAATAAATTCAGTTCTCGGGGTGGTAAGTGTTTTGATCCTTTGCTTTTCCTACCTCCCCTTATTCCCTCTTTAGTCAGAAGCGTTCGCTCCTTCAGGGGAGCATCGTGGGATGAGGCTGTGAAGCCATTTTACCCAAAAAATTTGGTGGTCCAGCAGTGTCAGCTTTAGGCAACTACTCACTGGGAGGAAAATAGGTGTAAGTTGGTAGGTGCTGTGTAGTTTCTCTGTGTAAGTCACCTTTAGATTCTTCGCCTGGCAGACCCAATACACCGAGGTGGTCACTGGGAAAAAACAGTGATGATGATGATGATGAGAGCTGCTACCCGATTGTGTAATTAAAGGTTTGGAAAGCAAAAGCAAATGACCACAAGTAACCCCAGCTTTGTACTCTGGAGCTAAAGGCGCAGGCTTTCCTTTCCCAGCACGAGGAACACGCAGGAATTGCATCAGGTTGGAAGTTTAAAAAGGAAATCATACGGCAGAGCCCATCTGCTGTCAATGGAGTCATTTCTACGCATAGAAAAGGGAAAAAGCCTTATAGAGCTTCAGGTTGTTCATGGAAAGGCAGAGGACCTGCCTAGCATCTGGGGTCTAACAGCTCAGGGATTTTTGTCCCCATGTCCATGCGGAAGGTCACCCTTTTTTGGGGGGGCAGGGGGGGTCTCTCCCCTTTGTCTCTTTCTAGCAATCGGTTTTCCTCAGTTTCTCAAAGCTGACGTTGGCCACATTTTAGCATTTTATCTTCGATGCAGCGAAAATAGGGAAGGAACAAGCCCTTCCTCCCACTGCTCTTGCTTAATTTCTTCCTGTGCCTAAGCCAAGCACTGCGTTGTTTGGTCTTATCTGTGCTTTTATGAAAATCATGTACACTTTAGAAATTAACACTTTTTATCCTGAGTCCATGCCGGCTAATTGCTAATAAGAGACAAACGCACTTTGCTGAGATTTCTTTTTCCCTATAAAATTTCTAATTTGAAGATATTAGAAGAGAGAAATGTTTACCCCACTAGGGTTACTGGAAATATCCTGATGAGCTTTAGCAGCCTCCTCCAGCACCCAGCCAGCTTAATTGCCCTCCTTAGTCCAAGCTTGAGTATATTACAAATTCATGCAGAAAAAAAAAAAATCAACTTTTCTTCTTTAAAACCCAGTGGTTAACAGGGACAAGAACAGAATATTTCTGATAGGGAACCTGAAAACGTTAAAAGAACAAATTGTGAAGTTTGAAACTGGGTCTTTTTTAACCGTACCTCTGTGAAATCCATTTCCTAGGGCTCTTCTGGCTCCATATTAATCCGTATCTTTAAACAAAATTTAACCACCTTTCTTCAGCGGAGCTCTTTGGTGATATCCCCGGTGCAAGGGACTGCGGAACATCCCTTCCCTCAGTAAGCGGAACATCCCTTAGTAAGCTTCTGGAATGTCAGTGCTCTTAAAATTCAGCTGTAAGCCAGCGTGGATCTGCTTGCTTATCAGTCTTGGGATCCGTGGTAGTGCCTGCTCTGCCTTCCCCTGGGGGGTCGTTTGAGGAATTTCTCTGCTGGTTCTGGCAGAGGCAGGGTCTTACCTCTCACTCAAGTGAAAATAGACAGTTGAGAGAGAAGAGCCCTGTTAAAGTTGTCCACAAGTGTCTGTTTCCTGGTGAAACATCTGTTTTTTCTGAGCGTCTCTTTCGGAACAGGACCAACAACCTTTCTTACTCTTAGGCTCACCTGGTGTTTATTTCAGAGAATAAGTTTATTTGCTTTACTCATTGCACAACAATCAATTTACCGCTGATTTCCAGTTCGGGGTGATGTTTTGGGACCACTCTGCCAGTGTTTGAACCCCAGGGTTGGGCGGGCCTCAGTCCTGGGCTGCTCTGGTTTGGCTTTTTTTATTTCTGGTGTATTGCTGGTGGTGGTGGTTTGTGCTCTTAGGATTTGCCAATAAGCCTCGTTAAGGAGCTGCTCACTCTCTTCATGGCCTTGGCAGCCTCCCATATCAATTTATTGAAGTGCCTTCAGATACTCTTTAAAATCTTTGTGGGTATCGCGCTGAGAGGCAGCGGAGGGTAGATGGGTGTGTTCTACCTGTGAGGTCCCGTCTGCTGAAGTCAGGTCTGCTGGAAACCACAAGACCCTCATGGAGCTATACAGAGTGTATCAAGCCCTAAAGCAACCGCCCGTGCCCTGGAGAAGTGAGATGACGGTTCCTTCTCTTTCAGGTCTTGCTCTTCCAACAAAGCCCCGCTTCTTCTCTCTTCTTTACAGCCTTGATGTATCAAGAGCTAAGTTTAGGAAAACCCTAAAATCCTCCCTTGCCTTCCCCTCATCCCGTCCCAGACAAAGAGAACTTCTGCTTCTCCAAACAAAGCAGTCATCCTAATAGGCTCTGAAAAGACAGGGCTAACCCCGGCTGCTGCTGTTAATTTTCTTCTGAGGTGACCTTTGGTCAGGGTGGACCAGAAGTCACCATCCAGCAGCCTGCCAGCGAAGACAGAAAGGATGCATTCAGCTCCTAGAATTACAAGCCTGTGTTGGGGACACGGTGACAGCTGTACCTGGGACAGTTTTCATCACCGACTTTGTGAATACCCTTGTTCCAGTGGCTGGCTGTCGTCAGTTGTAAAACCATCTTTCTTTGGGTAGGGCTGTTCATCTTTTTTTACTAGTCATAGAAATGGTTTTACTTCAGGCCATCACAGCCAAATCGATGTTTGTATTCTTTCTCATTTTCAGGAGGTGAAAATCTCCCCCTCAGCTTGCCAGTGCTTCTCGAAATGATGCAGCTGGTGACACTAATTGTTGTTTTATTTCCTTCCCCTTTAATAAAGAGAGAGAGGATGATCTAAAAGAAACCCAGCCACTCTTCTTAATAGTCCTCCCTTGTTCTTGGTAGCCAGGAATTCTCCTCGTGCCTCTTGACCCTAAAATCAGGCTGAAACTCGCTGAAACCCTCGTGTGTCTCCCCGGGCTCCTGCGTTATTCCCAGGGGAGTAGTTCCCCGGCCCCACAGTGTAAATTCATCCCGTGTCTAGAGAAAAGAGTTATTTGTTTCTTCCTTACCCAAGTCAACAACTTTCTCACCGGCCCTCGACTGCTGTTTCTGGGGACGGGGCATTGAGTTGTGCTCGCCCAAGGCTGGTGTCCTTTGCTTTTGGACTGGGACTGGCCTTCCTCCTCCCATTTTCTCAGTCTCTCTGCTCTCCACGTTACTACTCAGCTTTTTTTCCCCCGGGAGGTTCCCTCTCTCTTCAGTTAGTGCCCCGTCTCACACCCTTGCACACCCGTGATGTAATGATTATTCACGCCTGTCCTTTGCATTTTGGTGCTCTCGTCTGTTGGCTTAGCAGCTCTCCTTTCCCTGATGTCCTACAGGATGATGCTGAAATCTGCCACATTTCAGACATTCCCTCATGTGTTTCAGCTTCTCAAGGATTTTAATTGCCACCTTTTTCCCTTTATGATATACTGCTGTTCTTGATGTGTAAGGATACATCTACAGCGAAAGCTCCTGTATTTTACATGTGCTTTGTCAGGAAGGCTATAATTTTGTTCACTTCCTCCCTTCTTTCCTTCAAGTTGTTTGTGACAGGTCTTGAAACACTTGCACCTTATGTCCTCCCAGACTAAGGTCAGAAGCTGTCATTTATTTCAGAGGCAGCTCTAAAATAGTCTGCTCTTAATATCATATCTCGGGGTCTGCTGGAGTTGGGGCTCGGGCTCTGCGATAATTGTTGCATCTGCTTTCAGCCGAGGAAGAAGTGGAGGCTTGCTATGAATATTAACAAGCCATCCATCCTTTACACCTTCTGGGAACACACTAGTTCTTAAATGGTTTCTGATTTTCATGGGGTTTGTGTTCTCCATTTTCTCTGCAAGCTCTTTTTTTATCAGCTTCATTTTTTCCCCCCAGATTTATTCCTCATTGGAGGCTTTTATCTGTATTTATACCTAAGGCGCTGAACCTATTCTCAGCTAACATTGACTCCTCAAACCTTACTTTCTCGAAGGGCTTTAGATGTCTCACTGCTGGGGTTGACCAACAAAGGTCATCTTTGTTTTCTGTTTCTCCTTCGCTTGGCCTTTTCTCCCACGTGCCCACCACTGTTGATAGGAAAAGCCCAGGGAACTGCTGGGAGATAGGATTTCCTCATGAGATTTCCCTGGGAAAATAACTTTGAAACCAGAACCCTTAAGTCCAATATCCCTTTCGTGGACTGGAGAAGGGCTTCATGATGGGCAGAGTGGGAGGACGGTTTCACACTGTACCTTTCTTTAGGAACTTCACCTTTCCAACTTTGTAAGTTCTGGAAACCTTGTGTACTCTGTATTTTTTTCTTGTCATGGTGCTGAGCAAAATTCAGTGAATTCCCTGGAATAAAAAGGGTTTGGGAATTTCAGGATCTGGTAGGAAAACAGCATCCTTCAGTGCAGTGAACGATGAAGCTGGCATCACTGCAGCAGCTCTGCTGCCCCACCACGCTTTCTCCATGGAAAGCTCTCGATCCCAAATCCTGCTCGGGTTTGGTCAGGGCTGAAAGGAAAAGAAAAAAACCCAAGGAAAAAAACAACAGACAGAAAAGCTTGGATATTTTCCTCTGCAGAGGTCATGCTGCCCACTTCAACGCAAGAGGTGGCACGTGGTGCGATGGCCTTGCTTTCGAGAGGAGCTGAGGAGCCCGGTGGGGTGAGAGAAGTGGGTCTGGCTCTTGGGGAGAGTGTCGTTTCCGTTCACGGCTGAGTCCTGGCAGATGGCCCTGAACTCTGTTTTGTGCTTCTGCAGGAGAGTTAACGTAGTCCTGCAAGGGCAGGAGACGTCATTGTTAGGAAGAGCACGGCGTGTTCAGCATCCGTTCGTACCGTGGAGAGACCTGAATTCTTTCCTACTATTACTCCACTGAATGTAAATATCTCAGAGACATTTACATGGTATTTCTTTTTAAGTATATAATGTTTTCATTCAAAAGTATCATAATTCTTAAAAGACCTGTCAGAGGCTCTGACATGTAATTAATTTCTCTAAAGCTCTTTTTTTGAAAGATACGACTGCATATATAGAACACCTGCGCTTATTCACAACTCTGCAGGCAAAAAAGCCACAGCTTCTTCTGCGCTTTCTTCCCCCACTTCTCCATAAAAAGATCTTCCTTCACTTCAGATACTCCCTCTCCATCTACCCTCATGATCTACAACAAACAAAAGCACAGGGTATGTATGAGCCGTGTGGAAGTAGGCACTGGCCCAGCGGGCTTTGTCTGGGCACTAGTGACCTTTTGTTTATTCAGCTTTAAGTCGAAACTCTCTGGCAACTTTAATTATGGAAGAGCTCTCGCTAACCCCTGATCTAGTCCATCTCATACCATTCCCATACGGGGAGGTGGGCTTTCAGCCAGCCTCGTAGGCTGCTTGTTTCTACCTGGTGGATTTTTTCTTCTGCTCTTCTTGAGAGGAGTGTATTAAGCTTCAACAGTATAATGCTGATGCCCAGGAAGTACGAACGAGGAGATGTGTTCAACTAGTGGTGGGTACGTAAGCGGCCAAGCACTGGATTACGTGGCCGTCATGGCTAGCTGGTTGGCTTTATCCCCTCTGAGTGCTTCCAGGGCGTCATCGCAGCCTTCGCTGCTTCTGCTGGAAAACGCTGTGAGCCAAATCACTGCAGCTTCCCAAGGAAGAGTCTGCAGAGAGTCCTCTCGGGGGGAGGAAATCTCTCCAGCAGGTCCCTTGGCACATGTTATCCTTGGGCCGGCATCTGGAGAACCAGGGCTTTCCAGCTGGGGAGGCTGAAGGGCATGTCCTCTCCCCATGGCACCCCTGACAGCAGCAAGGTGGTGGACCCCTTGTAAACAACCCTTCAGGACAGAGGCATGTGATGGAACGGGGCGGGGAATGGATATTTTCTGGCTGAGGAAGAAGCAAAGCAACTTGTTTCTTTCTTCACAGAGGACAGGCATCGAGCAGATGCATTTTTCTCTCATGGTTGTAAAAACTCGTGGCATTTCCTTTCGCCTTTGTAAAATTAGTGTTAGGAGGACGATGCTTAAATCCAAGCTGTACAAAAACGTGCCAGTTCTCAGTGAATGTAAGGTCTATCAATTATGTGACTGGAGATGACATGTGAATGTGTCCACGTTTTAGCTTTGTAATTCAGGCATTTCCTCCTCTGTCCTAGGTGAATAACCGGCACCCCTCGATTTCATTTGCTGTAGGGAGCATCGCTCATCTTTCTGTGGCTTTGCATACCCAGTTGAATTCATAGAATATAAAGAACTATTCTGGCTTTCCTCCAAAGGCCTGATGAAGAGATGTTCTACCAGGATATGGCTGCATTGCTGTGAGAGAGGGAGGTGGTGGGTCCTCAGCTGGGACATCAGCTTTCTCTGACCTCCAGCGATGCTAATGCCCATAAAACTTCTCGAGTATCGTGTGGGTTTTGAAAACAGAACAAAAAGGTGCTTTGGGTGACTGAGCTGCCTGGGCTGAAGGACACCTGCTCACAAGGCAACAGGAGGTTTACATTTTGGGTGCTGTGTTTGTATTCTTCCAGACTTGAGCGTGCGATGTAGTCGCTAACAGCTTTTGTACAAGCCCATCAGCACACGCAGTGGGAGAACTGCCGGGAACCGTGAGGAATGGGGAGTCCTCTCAGCTGCGATGCTGAGGGTCTTTTTGAGGCACCTACAGTCCTTCAACTGACATCAGTCATAGGGCTGAAAGGGGTTTCTCCAGGTCACCGAGTCCTATGTGCTGCTATCACAGGCAACTGCACCTTGTCCTTCTGGCCACTGATTGTCCATCTCGTGCTTACAACCAGCTGGATTATTTCTTTGGCTCCACTGCTTGCTTTCTGTGGCCTCTTCCCTTCGATATCCTTTCTTAGCCAGCAGCTTTCTCTGTCATGCCAGCTGTGATCTTAGCAGACCAGTGACCTACAGTACGTGGTGCAACCAAGAAAAGTCCTTCTGAATTCCTTCCCGCAACTGAACTGCCTGTGACCATCCCTGCAGCACAGCCCGCCAAGCTGTGCTCCTGCCCTCTTCCTCCGCAGACCAGGGCTTCATCCGACTCTGCATCTTTAACCGTCATCTTCCTCCCACTGTCCTCTTCCTCCATCCACTCCAGCTCCAGTCAAGTTCATAAACTTCAAGCTGGTGACTGCTTTTCCTTCTGTCGCTTCTTCATAACAGCGTGACCCCAGTCGTGTCTCTCTTCAATGGCCTGACGCTGTCTGAAATCCATATTCTCTCCCTTTTATTCTTCTATCTGCAAATGGCTCTGTGTTTTGTGCTCTTCTGCTACCCGGTGTATTCTCTGCCCATCGCCTTTATACCCCAGACCTCTCTCAGTCTAGTTTTTATTCCTAGGGACCCAACTGTTCTCCTCTTTGTTATTCCCAGTCTTTGGTTTCTTCTTGTTCTGCATCGTGTCAAGCCCCTTTGTCAGCTTGTCCTTCGCAGTCGCCGGTGTTTCTCCCTGTCCCTCTTGGGATCTGACCTTTCATGGTCACACCGCTCCCGAAAGGTCCCCTTGTTCAGTAGGTCTCTGCAAACTTCAGGTTGCCTGTCTCGTTCACTCTTCATCTCTCTCCGACCATATGTGAAGGTCTCCTGTCTGAACTCTTCTCGGTTTTTCCAGCTCGTTTCTAGGGCTCAGTGCTGCTCTCCGAGTTACTGTGGTCGGGGCAAATAGTCATCC
The DNA here is from genome assembly GCF_000710305.1 of Buceros rhinoceros silvestris. NCBI lineage: Eukaryota > Metazoa > Chordata > Aves > Bucerotiformes > Bucerotidae > Buceros > Buceros rhinoceros. The sequence continues at coordinate 35,222 of NW_010401850.1, forward strand.
ACATCCCGATTGTTCTTACATTTGTTGTCTTCATGGTCTTCTCCAGCATTTAAATCTCATCCACTGGAAACGCCCCTTCTCCACTTCCCTCCCCCGTATGCATATGCATCCTGAAAAATAATAATAGGACATTAACAGTCCCACAGGTCTCCTCACCTATAAATTCTTTTTTTCTGCCTCCACTTGCTTGGCCGCCTGCTTGGCCGTTGTTGCCTTCTCAGTCTGTTGCCCGACGAGCCCTGCTCTCCCCTCGAAGGCTGGCCGTTGAGTATCTGTCAGAAGGAAGGAAAGGCAGGAGCCTCCCTCCCGTACCCATTTGCAAACCGTGGTCAAACCACTGATTCCACAAACAGCAAGAGCGAGAAGCAGGCAGAGAGGCACGAGACCCTGCTCCTTCCTCCTCCGGCGGAAATCCCAGCGGTAACGGGATGATGCCTTCTTTCAAATGCTTGGAATCTTGGTGAGCTCGCTAGTGGTTCATGTCCACATTGTTATTTTCTCTCTGGAGATGTTTTGTGCACTGGAAGTGACAAATTTACACTATTGGAGAATTACTGTTTCTGCTTTTGTCTTACGTTTTACTCGTTGCAAGGCATTAGTTTAATATGGCTGTGATAATGTTACTGGTTGAAAACAGGCCACCACACCACTATAAACCAGTACACCCAGGCAAAAATCAGGTCACCAAGCCGTGCCTGTGCCTGTGCCTCTGACCTTACAGCTACAGGTCTCAGCTTGTGCTGACAAGCCAAAGACTTGACTTGCAGGATGAAGCTTTCTACAGCAATGCTGGACCAGCTCTTACCCTCAGTCTGGTTCCAGTGGGTTAAACATTGAACAGTGAGAAGAAGCTGGGTCGTATCCTGATTTGGCTGATGCACTTGGATAACGTGAAATGTTGCCGTGATTGTCCTGTGAATATAAGTATCGTTGAACATTTTGATGGTGGTCATACTCCAAGGCCTTTCTAGGTTTCTGAGGAACATGGCCTGTCCTTTGGAGGACAGCAGCTTCAAAGCAAACAAAAGCAGGTCTGTTTCCCACAGCACAGAACCTGCTGCACGCGTTACCACAAGGTGCTGTGGAGTCCAGCAGCGTCAACAAGGTTGAAAATAATGTAGGAAATTAATAAAATAAATTGTGGGTGGAGTCTCTGATTGCAGAAGCCCCCCAGCTACAGATAGTCACAAGTGACATGTGGTGGCAGGGCCTCTCCCCTTTTGCTTTGCATCTGCTGGACACTGTGCATGGATAAACCTTGACCAGAGCATCCCCTCTGCGCCTCAGACGGTCGAGATCAGGATACACAGAATCATTGATTGTAGCCTCCTGTATGGTGAAGATGATGGTGCCATCATCCACATCCCATGCACTGAAGTGAGCAACAGGTTCAGATCTGTAAATGCGCCGTCCTCCAGCCCTACCTGCCCGCGGGTAATCAGCATGGAAGATCTTTGCACATTTCTCTCCCACCTGGCAAACCACAAGGGTGAGCAAAACACATCTACCAGGCCAGGGTCTACTGAAGCTCCTTCCTCAACCCAGCTTTTCCTCCTCCCAGAGCTTCCTCCGGCACAAACAGCCCCCTCCCCAGGAGTCACTCTGGCCCATCTGAGGGGGCCTGTGGTGCTTCATGGTCTCCTGAGAAGCCCGAGTTCCTGGTTCCTCCGGCTTCTCCTGAGGCTTAAGATATTTTATTAATGTTGTCATTATTCCATATTTTAAAACTTAATTTATTAATATTTATATTAATTAAGATACGTTTAATAGGCAGGAGATATTATCAAGGCGGCATGAAGTTCCAGACCGTTACCAGAAAACGCAGAGCAGCTTTCACACTTCGAAGTTAATCTTCTTCAAGTGCCTGGAAATAACTCCCGACGACACCTGATCTGTGCTTTGGCGTTTTGA
>NW_010401850.1:37453-37657 GCF_000710305.1 Buceros rhinoceros silvestris
AGTAAAACTCTCCGGGTTAGTTAAATATTCCTCTAAATATGCAAAGGAATTGAGTTACTGATGCTTGTTATTCTTATCTGACTCGCGGTGGCACAACATCTTTAGGTTCAGTGAAGGTTTCACTTACTAAGACGGTTGTAAAGATTTCACGTTAATTAAGAAGACTCCGTGCAAATCTGAATATGAATGAAGTTGGGCTGCTGA
>NW_010401850.1:37809-45094 GCF_000710305.1 Buceros rhinoceros silvestris
ATCAGACATTGACAAATGTTGGTTTTAAAAAAGCAAAACAAAACCAAACAAAAAGCACCACAAAAACCACCTAAATAACGCTTCAAGCTAGTAACTGTTTTGTGAGAGAGAAAAAGTTCAAAAAAGAAAGAATTCAAGTTGCTAGAAGGAGAAAAAAACAGATTGTGACTGGACTTTACAGTCGAAGAGGTGAGATTTTGCCCATCGGGAGCACTAATGAGGGTTCTCCTGCACTCGGGGGCTCAGCCGCATCTCTCTGTCGTCTGGTCTTCCCGCCTCTGAGGCAGGCGATCGTTCTAACCTGAGGGGATCTCCAGCGGAGGAAGGGAGGAAATCTTGACTTGATTGTGGTCTTGGGCTGTTGCTTTGGAGAAGTACCTTCAGGTCCAGCTAGCCTCAACCAATGGCTGTAGAACCGAGATGAAGCTTCACCGCGAGTGGGGACGATGCGGGTGGTGGCAGGCGTCAGGGGAACAAGGCCTCCAAGGAAGGAGCTCTCTGGTGAAGTATTTTGAGTGAAGAATGAGACTAGAGATATCTTTTTCCCCAAAACTGCTTTTTGGGGGAGTTTTTCATACCGCCAGCACTTGGAAGACTAGAGCAGCAGCTTGTAGCTGGGATGAGCAGTTGTCACTCGAGGTATCTGCGATTCTATTCCAACTCCGAGTGCTGTTGTCTGAAGTAGGGCGAGTCCTCTCCTCCTTCTGTCTCTGCTCACCCATCTGGAGATAATAACGCTTACCTGCTTTTGCAAAGCACTTTTGGGCAATGCGAAGGGTCGCAGGGCGACGCGAAGGGTCGCAGAGCACTGCTCCACCTTCTGAAGAAGGGCTTTAGAGAGGACATGGTGATATATAGCATTTTAACCTCGCCAAAATACATTGGGCTTGGTTCTTGGAGTGGAAAAGTGAAAATGCAATAGTCTAAATAAAAAGTATTTGTCCTCTCGAGCAGCGTAAGAGCAGCATGTGAGGTTGTGCGGGGATTTTTTATTGTTGTTATTTTTTATTCACGGTTCCTTGAGCTGATTCTGGGCATTGTACTGACTGTGGTTATGTTTCTGGAAATGTGCAGGTTGGCCAGATGCAGTGGGGCATGGAGTGAACAGAAAGAGGTTAAATTGATGGATGACCAACAAGAGCAGGATTGTGCCTCAGAAGACCAAGAAACTATCCTGATTAATGGGGTGAAAGAAAATGGTAAGGAACTTAATTACAGTACATGAGGGAGCAGCGCCAACTTGCAAGCCAACTTATTTTCCTAATTCCTTCTGCACGTTTAATTGGAGCGGTTTGCCGGTGTCTCTGCAGCGCGGAGCAGTAGGGTACCCGGGTGTTTGCTGCGCAGGTGTCACTCCAACTATGACTCTACACCTTCTCAGGTCCTAACAGGTGCCGCTTTTGCCCACGCGTATGAGTGGTTGGCAGTGTTGACGCGCACCTGCAGTTTGAATTGTGGAGTTTAGTTTGGTTTCTAAGGGGAAAAAAAGTCGTACGAGACTATGTCGCCTCTCTGTCTGTTGGGAATCTTTCCCTTTCTTCACAACTACTTACGAACCCACTAGCCAATCACAGCAAAATTTGGCTGAAGAATATTTAGTCCCTACCAGCCAGGGAAAAATTAGAGGTTGGGTAGAAGCAGCAAACCCGGATTAGCACCCATGGAAAGGGAAGGTTGGACTTCGGAGCTTGTTACTGCCTTTTCTGTGTGGCCCCTCAGCCAGCACGTGGGATCCCTGCCTGTAACACAGCTCCTGCACATGCAGAGGTGCTGCTGGCCACAGTCATGCTCCTGGGAGCCTTTGAGTCACTCCAGCCTCCATCAGCATCGGAGGGGAAGGATCAGCCCCTTCAGCAGCCCATCCGAAACACCTAACTTTGTCTGTATCTGTTTAATTGCTACCATCCTTGCTTTCAAAAGCAGTAACTACGGTGCCCTGCTGCCTGAAAACCCGACTGCCACCAATATGAGCATCTTCTTGACTCATCTGGACTTTATCGCTAGCAGTGGCAGCGCAGCATTGAGGCAGTGCTTGACATCTCATTCTTCACCATGTTTTCATGTTTAATTTTATGGCTTTTTACATTTTGCATTGGCCTATACATCTCGAGGGAGACATTGTATTTGCACATCAATGTGACCCTGTTAGATATCAAGTGAAAACCTGGAGCAACTCCAGACACGCAGGTGCCCGTGAGGACCCTGCAACACGTGCTGGTGGCTGGTGAAGCGGACGCTTGCGCTCGCCCCTGCGGTGTAATTTTGGAGGTCTCTGTCTTTGTCAGCCCATCTTCTTCATGACTACACACGGTGAAGCCACAGCTGATGACAGCTGCTGGAGCTGCAAGATTTTCTAGCCATGGTCCCCTTGTCCAATCTCCATCATCATGGCTTGGCTTCACAGACGAAGGTTTGGGAAGGGCTTTCCCCACGCTTACTGCAGCGTGCTGATGGCTGAAAAGGCCAATGCGGGATAGTCAAGTCCGGTTGCAAAGAGCACAGCAGAAGGTCTCCTGGGGTGGTACAGTCGAGGCACGGTTCTTTCTGCGCTGTCTTTTCTCCTCAAGACTGATTCTACGCGTGCTCTCAAAGGAGGCAGCAGCGTTATGTACGGTGTGTCTCCAGATCTCCCGATGGGAGGCCAGGGTGGACCACTGATGGTGGTCAATATGGCCAAGGCTGAGGTATTGTTTCAGGGAGTCCTTATATCTCCTCTTTGGGGCTCTTCTCGTGCGGCAGCCGGTGGCGAGTTCACTGTAGAACACAATCTTAGGGAGGCGGTGATCCGCCATCCTGGAGACGTGCCCTGCCCAGCGCAGCTGCGTTTTCAGCAACATGGCCTCAGTACTGGTGACCCCTGCCTGCTCAAGGACAGGAACGTCAGTTATGTAGTCAGTCCAGTGGGTGTTTAGGATTGTCCGGGTCCAATCGAACGGGCAGTAAAATCAGCGCTTACCTGCTCCGTAAAGATGGGCGATTTCTGGAACCTGACACCACTTCCATGAAATCCAATTAAACAGGGCTTACCAAGCGCTTTATTTAAACATCGTCGTAAAAACTGCTGCCGCCACCTCCCCATTGATGGCACTTGGGGATGGGGCTGATGCTTTTTGCCTTCTCTCACTGCAACCACAAACTGGGTGCTGGTGAGTGACTCGAGAGCAGTGCCCAGTTAGGGACTGGTCTCCCTTCGGAGCGGGGTGCTTCGGTGTTTTTCCGCTCAGGCTGCGTTTGGATGGCTGTTGAGTTAAACCAGGAAAGGTGGTTTTGCTCCTCCAGCATTTTCTATTTCAACATTTTAACTATAGTCTTTTGGAGGATTGTTTACTTCAGAGCATCAGTGGATCACACACCCGATTTTAGGATGATACGAGCCCTAGAAAACCGAGGTTTGTCATGTGTATTTCACAGGAGTTAAGTTCACTGGCACACATTTAAACCTAAAGGAACACCCAGAGCCAGTTTATTTTATATAATAGCATCTCTGCGTACCGCACACGGTGTCTGAAATTGAATTTCAGCGTTCTACCTCCCCCTTTTTTGAGTCTTAAGGCATTCACAGGTGTTCTTCTTTTATCCTCAAATTTTCCATGCTTCCTGTCAGCTCCAAGCTGATGTTTATTTTGTTTCACTTCTGAAGTGGAAGCGCACTGGTTAATTTGTTTTGCTGCTTAAGGAAAAAGGTAATCACCTCTGTATTTCTGATCTAAAAACTGGTGGGAGGGCCACAAAAATCAGCTCTTTAAATGTATTTGTTGTTTTTTTAACCCTTTTTGAGGGAATGGAAGCAGCACAGAGTTCAAGCAAGTCAGTCTGGTCTTTTCCAAGCCCTGTGTGTTGGGATGTTTCCAGGCACTGCACTGCCTTCTGGTTTGGTTTGGGAAGTTGTTTGTAGTCCTCCGAGCGCTGCATGGCTCCAACCCCACCGCACTTGTCCTGGCTTAGGACATTAGCGACCACTCTGTCCCTAACGCCCCCCATAGTACAAAACTGCTGGGAGCTTTGGGGATGAGATATGGGGGGGTTTGACCTCTCCAAAGTTTTACGCTTGGCACGGGCAGGCAGTTCCCTCTAACGCCTCCTGCTCCGCTCCACCTTGGCCGCCTGCTCGGCAGCACAGGCGCAGTGGGTATCTCATCGTGCCGGTGGTGCGGGTGCCTGCGGGAGCCTTCCCTTCCCTTACCACTGCTGCGGGAGGAGACTTGCTTTTGTCTCACTTCTGAACAAAACTACTTGCCGCAGAGGGTCGCAGCACCACTTGGTGCCAAATCCCTTCAGATGCCCCATTTCTCGGGACAGCCTGGTGCTCCAGCTACCTTTTAAAGTACTCGTCCCTCCTCGGAAAGCCTGCGCTGCTTCTGCTCTCGCCTCCCCTTCAGCAGAGCCGCTGAAAAGGTAAGATGGGAGCCACTACAAAAGCAGCGGGCTCGGCTTGGAGGCGGCAGAGGTCTCCGGCTGGAGTGAATGCACACGTTGGTATATATTTTTTTTTAATAGAGAGATATCAAAGCGTGTTCCTGGATGAAAAGACATCGTATTTAAATTTCAAGGGTCATACCATCTGTGGAGCCAGAACTTAGATAAAAGTATATTCATAACTTTATTCTGCCATAAAAGAGCGTGGCAAGGTAAAAATAAAAAAATTCTTGGGTTAAAAAAAAAACCTTTACGTTAGTAAAAAGGCATTTTTAGAGATTAGGGAAGAATGGCAAAACCCACAATAATTCTAACAGTAATTGCTTTAAACTCCGTGTTCCTTTCTACTTTCCCTCGGTGTGGACAGTGACAAAGAGACTATTGGGGTTTTTAAAAATAGCCGTAACTGTCATGAGGCAGTTCAGGTATGTTTAAGCTGCAGTCACCAAAGGGGGGGTGCTTTGTTTCTTTAAGAATCTTCTTCTCCCATTAGTTTTTTCAGTGTTAATGGGAACATTTTTATTAGGCTTGTTTTGTTTTTTAATAACCTTGTCAGATTTGAAAGGCAGTATCCAGGTAACGGTATGTATATGAGGAGGAAAGAACGGCTGGGGTTGGCTTTTTAAAGGTGCTCTTGTACCTCTTCCAGCTGGCTGCAGGGTGACAGGGTTCACCTCTCCCTTCCTTGCATGTCACCACGTGAACTGGATCCAGAAGGGAAGGATCTTGCTCTCGTGGGAAGGGCGTCTGCGTTGGGAAATGTCACCTCCAAACCCCAGAGAGAAGGGGAGCGGGGTGGCGAGCCCCAGCAGAACTGCAAGGGGTGTAAAGCCTCTCTTTCTTTCTTCTCTCCCTCCCTTTTCCTTACCCCCCACCCAGAACCGCACGCCCTGGACAGCGATGAGAGGCCTTGCACCGCTGCCGAGGCCGCGGTCACGTTCTCAGCCTTGACGACAGCTCCGAAGGAAAACCACGTGTGCCACCGGGCGCTGCCTTCCCTGACGTCGAAGAAGCCCTGCTTGCTGAGCCCCCCGTCGCCTCTGAGGCTCACGGATGTACCCGAGCACGCCTCGGATGACTCCTCCGCCCACGCCATCTCCCTCACGTCCTGCGTGACAAAGGGCATGAGCTCCTGGTCGCTGCCGGCTGACTGCGAGAAGGCTCCCTTCACCATGATGGAGCCTGGAGGCATGTCGGCGTTGACGGGCGACTGCTTGATGCAGCCGAGCCGGACCTGTCTGGGCTGCTTTATTGAATCAAAGGATGGCATTGATGCAGAGCCGGGAATAAGCTTGAAAGTGGGGGATATAAATAGGGATTATGACACCTGTTCGGTCTCTGATATAGGGATTCACTGCATGAGCACAGGAGAAACCATGAGATATGGGGATCAACTGCTTTCAGACCAGCTTTTAAGCTTCCCTATGCATAAATCGAGGGCAGCGGACAAAAGAGATGCAGAAAAATCTGACAGTGATTCAGAGGACCCCACTCAGAAAAATTATTACGAGGGATTACTATTAGACAAATGCAATGGTGAGGAACCTTTACTAACAAATCCCAACCAGGAATGGGGCTATTTTGAATCTTTCATTAGTGAAAGTAAAATTGAGCTGCTTGACCTCTGCTCCAAAAATGAGCTTTCTGTAAATCTGTTTTCCGAGGAAGACGTGGATAATTACATGTTCGATGACGACGACTCCACCTTGGGAAGCGATGTCTGCTCCCTAAAGATTAGATACGAATCTTTCCAGGACAATGTGCGGGAGAAGACCACCACCCTACAAGAGGACGCCCAGTTCAACTTCTTCCCCAGCGTGTTCAACAACTGCACCAAAAGGGACAGCAGGAGCACCCTGAAAAGGGGGCCCAGCGGTGCCACCGACCCTTCTCAATTCAAATCTGAGGAAGGCATCATCTGGGGGGAGGAGGAGGAGGATGGCGAGGAAGAGGATGGCGACGACGAGGAGAAAGCTGCCTTAAATAAATCTTTGAACAGCACGGAGGTGGTGCAGTACGTGGGCTCTAAGAGGAGCCACTTCTTGGACTCGGTGAATTCCACGGAGGACTCCGGGGAGTTCAGCGATGACAGCACTTGCACAGAGTCCTCCTACGACGTGCTGCGGGATATCAAGGACTGCAGCCGGTACCTGTCCCGGGACCACTCCGGTTCCTTCATTCAGCAGAACTACGGGTTGCGGGCAAAGAGGAAAGTGCGATACAGTGACGACTACCTGTACGATGTGGACTCCATCGAGAACGAGAAGATCCTGGACAAGAAGGAGTGGCTCCCAGACGGGCCCAAGGAAGAGGACGATGACGAGTGGTGCCCCAAGAAACGGCGAAAAGTCTCTCGCAAGGAGCCCCCCGTTATCATCAAGTACATCATCATTAACAGGTTTAAAGGGGAGAAGCATATGCTGGTGAAGCTCAGCAAAGTGGATGCCAACGAGACAACTGTTACCCTAAACGAGGAGCTGCTCAGCAAATACAAGAAGCTGGCCCCGCTGAAGGGCTTCTGGCAGGAGAGGCAGCAGAGCCGGCTGGATTTGCTCAGATCGTCTCTCTACCACAAGCAGAATTTCTATCTTAACGGCTCAGATGCTTCATTCCTCCCTCACCCACGGAAGCGAAAATGCAAGCTAGCAAACAGGCACCGGATTCAAAGAATTAAAGCCATCGAGCAATCAGTGAACAAGCTGGGCTCTTGCTCCTCTGATCACAAGCAGCCTTGCAGCAGTAAAGAGGACGCGGGCCTGAAAGGGCTGCCGGCCTTAGCCATCGCCACCCCCAGCTGTGCCAACGGATTACACGTGCATGACATCACGGGCATTGCCGCCGTGAAATGCAAATAGCCGGAACGGGAGCA
>NW_010401850.1:45216-45456 GCF_000710305.1 Buceros rhinoceros silvestris
GAGCACAAGGGGACAGAGAGGAAAGTGCTCCGCAGAATCAAATTCAAAAGCGAAGCCAGGTTGAAGTGCAAGAAGATCAAAGCTGCTACGAGTACGGCGGAGGGCTCCCCGGCGCTGGAAAACCAGGACTCTGCAGCACGTCTGAAGGATGAGAACGCTCCTTGTGCTTCAGACAGCTCCCATCTCCCGGAGTGCCACGAGGATAAGGTTGCTAAAAATTCTCCTTTCCTACCATCCACC
>NW_010401851.1:0-1604 GCF_000710305.1 Buceros rhinoceros silvestris
TCTCAAACCGCGACAGTCAGTGATGGTCCTTTCCCCTGTACTGTACAGATTGACAGGGGCTGTTCTGCCTTTATTCAAGAGGGGTCACATAACCTGTCCACAGTGACACATTTTACTGCAACTTTTTGAGAAGTTACAAATGATACATGAGGACAAAACATTGAGCTTGTAGAGAAATCTCTGCATCTTACCTTGTAGTGTTCTATTTGTGTTTTTGAAATGGTTAAAAATGAAACAGTCCAACAAAAAAAAGCACCATCTGCTCAACCAATATATTTACTACCCTTAAAAATGAGGAAGGGTATGGTAACTCTGAAATGTGTCAATTCTGTACTCAGTCAATAGGTGCTCAGCACAGGCAAAGTTCAGGTGGAAGGAAAATGAAGGTAAGAAGACAAGTACCTTAATGAGGATGAGGCTGATTAGAAAGGTGGAAAGTGCTGGTGCAGGGTTTTAACATCAAGTCCTCAAAGCACCGCTTGAGCTTGGTAATGACTATATATGTTGTAAGCTCAATACCTGTGGCCGGAACAGATAAGTGGAGTCTTTCCATGCTCTCAACGGTGTTCAGCAGCGTTTTAACCACATTACATACAGACTATGACCAGCCCTGTGGTGTTAATGGCAACAAAGTATTGGGGGGGAAAAAAAAAAAAGAGTTGCCAATTTTTCTACTGACAGATATTTGAGAAACCATCAGCAAACTGAGACATCTAAGTGTCAAATACCTCTTTACACTAGGCAGAAGTACTTTAAAACAGGTGCCTTCCTTGTATTGACTTTTTAAAATCATCTGTTCAATTTCAGGATCAAATCTGTAAACTTCCAGCTTTGATCCCAGTATCATTTTGCTACACACTTTGTCCTATGCTATCATGCTTTGTCTCTGCTTCAAAGCTGATGAGAGAGAAAATGACCATCATAACTCTGAACATCAAATGAGCAAAAGCCTGACTTCTGAGCTAAAGCAAAAAATTACATTAGTTATTAGTATCTGACTTCTGTGTCTATATAGGTAGGAGGCAATTACGTACATTAAACCAATGTATTCATACAGACTGCAGCTAATTCAGAGTTACAGAAAGAGCAAAATGTCTTGTGGGGGGTGTGTGTAAGTATGCCAGTAAAATGAGACCACCTGCTTATCCTAGCAAGATTTATCTTTGCTTCAATATCAATATTTCAATCGCCTTTTGCAGGAAATAAGAGGAAAGTAAACACATTTTGTCTGATCATCTTCCAAGTGATTCCTAAAAAACCTGAAAAGGCAACTAAACAGCACATTAAAGCTCCTTTTAACACTTTCACCTCCATCACAAAGACAAACCAAGGTAGTTAAGCATCAGTCGCTTGGGAAACTTCTGAAGCTGCAGAGAAAACTAATTGACTTACTCTAATTTGCATATAACTATTAAATATTAATAAGGTTAATGTTTTGTGAGGTTTAACCGAGAGTGACTACATAGCAACTATCTAAATGCTTTGCCCAGAAACAAGGTGCAATGTAATTCTAGTCTGTCAGGTTCAGCAAAGGCTGAGGAAAAAATGACACAAACTTTGTTTTTTCTGCCTCCTACCCCACCACAGCAGCTCTGACTCAGTTC